>NC_030852.1:7232340-7258387 GCF_000208745.1 Theobroma cacao
GAAAATTTTATTATCTTATGACATTCATTATCAAGGTCAACTTCTATCATCATTTATTCCACTTTTTCATACGAATATAACATCATTCTTCCCTAACCAATTTACAAATTGTACTTTAAATTACAAGACTTGAAACTAGATTCTCCTTAAGTATTTTTCAATATTAATATTAATATCACTCTCAACTTACAGCCTCCTTTTTATATAACCACATAATTTAGTGCTTGCTTTCACGAGATCCAAGGCAAAACTTCTCTTGAGTATTTCCTTGGGGATGTCTATCTTAAACTTATGTCTCACAGCATGTGTTCACTTAACCTAAGACTTAACCGTTTGGCTTCTTAGCAAGTTTCAAAGTCACACATCTTATGCTCATCACGTATAACTTATAATTCTTTCTCAAAGGCATTTAAACATTCTTGAAACACTTAATCACTTATATGCTCTTTCATACTCCAAGCATATCATTTCCATAAAGGCATGCCCAACAACTCATGCTTCAATTTATCTTCAAGGGTTTCTAGCATGTCACCTAGTTTACTTGTGTTGTTACTAATCCTTTCCTTTCAACAAAGTCAAGACAAGATTAGTATATTCTCATAACAATATTCTATATAAACTCATTTGCTATATCATTATTGAAATCTTTATTCACATTTTCATCACTTGGTATTGACGTCTCTTATCAATATCTCATACATTCATCTAACCTTTCCCTCACTTCCTCTTTAACCTTTTACAAGGTTTACTTTATTTCTTAATATTTGACTTTAGTCAACATATTATTCATCTTAACACTCCACATGTTAATTTATTTTTATGTAGCCATCTCAAAAACTCTCTAACTTTTCTTTCTCTTACATGCCAATATATAAGGCAATAAAGAAACTTTTTAATGTACTCTTCATCTTTATCTTATTATTTCCCCAATGCACTTAAGACTCCCAATAACGAAACTCGACATCAAAACCAATGACCATTTTCCAACTCATGAGTCCAATCTTTATGCCGCTCACAGTTTGCTCATACTTTCTAGCCATTAAGGGTTCTTAACGCGACAGCGTTTGATAGTCAGTACTGTGGTGTTGCAACTGTTTGAATTCACTTTATTTCAGCAACTTTTCTACCTTTAAAGCTACTACCTCAATTATTCATAATCGTGTGGCTTCCCTCTGAGTCTATACCACAATTAGTAAGACTAACTTTCTATCACAAGTGCGCGATCAGAACATTGATTTAACATATTTATTTTGCCACTAACATTCATATATCTTGACCATAACATTTAGTACGAGTTTGCTTAAGCAAAAATCTCCAAATTTATTCATAGCTACATGTATCTCAAATTGCACACCACTTATCATCAGTCAATAAATCCCACTTGAGAATACTCTTTCCATATTATAGAGTGACTTCACCATATACGTATGACACCACACACATAATTATTCGTTGTTTTCTAATGTTCCACAATTCCTTAGTATTCACAACTACTGGTCTTCTTTGTCTTACAACTCATATAATCCAATCACTTCAACTTAAAATCGTCATGAAATTAATCCACCTGAATCAACATCTTATGCTTATCCTATTATTAGTTCAAGAGTTTCATGATCATGGAAACTACAATTTACAAAACTAGCTTTCTATCATATGTACTTTATTAGAACACTAATTTCAACATATTTAATCTACCCTTGGTGGTATGTCAAAATCATCCTTATCTCGGTTGTAATCCAGAGAAATCTCTCCTCTGCATATCCGTATGAGCTAGCGGAGATGGGGCAACTACCGTAGCTCATCCTAACTGTGGGCAATCTCTCCTAATGTGACTCGGTTGACCACAATAAAAACATCGTACAGGCCATCTACACGACCCGACATGATATCTCCCATAATTTTTGCATCTATCAGAACCTTCTGAACTCTTCCCAGAAATAGTCATCGCAGATCTGTTAAATCTCGAAGGCCTCTGTTGTGTTTGTGAAATGGAGGTCGGGAAGATGTTACTGAAACAATAGTAGTACTTCTTGAAATAGATGAGTCTTTGCCCCTTTTCGGTGGCTGACTAAAAGATACACTCAAATTTCTCCTTTTTGCTAACTCAGCTCACATTCTCCTATTTTCATTCGCAAGCTTCTCAGCTCTTAAAGCCATTTGCACCACCTCTTTAGCTACAGTTGCGTCCGACTCACCCATAAAAGAAACGCAACGATGTTGCCTAGCCTCTTTAAGCTTTTTAGAAATAGAAACATCCAGCACTAGTGATGGGACATGAGGTGGGGGTGGTGGCACTAAAGGAGCAATTGAAGGAACTATAGGAAGAGCTTGACTAGTCTGAGCCTGGCCAGCAATAGCAGTAAAGAAGGCTGCCAATGCCTGAACTGCCTTAGAAGGCATGGCAGGAATACTAATAGGTGGCGGAGGAGGTGGAGGATGTGGAGGAGTCTCGATCTGCTTAACAGTAGGTGCAACCCGAATAGTAGACGCAGCCGATTCCCCTTCTATAGGATCTAGCTGACGATGTTGAGAACGACCTTTTCCCTTCTCAGTCGATCTAGTGAGAGGTGGGTGTTCACGTCAAAGAGGCATGATAATCTATAAGAAGGAATAAGGCAAGTTTAAACAACCTCAAGCTCTACATGCAAATACATGCATTCTATTCAATCTAACCTAACTTAACTCGGGGCCACACTGACACTGTAAATTTTTAAAATAACTTTAAAATCAAAAACTCTGTACTTTGATCTTTAAAACCAAAAGCTTTGATACCACTATAATTGTCAGGACCCGGTACTCCCCTCGAGCCCGTGACAACCGCAGCGACATCCCGATAGACATTCATTGCCCAGAATGACAATCGAAACCTCGCAAGGCTTTTATATCAGTTTTCGCACCTCCCTTGTGAGCAACAGTTGTTAAATATCATGTTTTGAGAGATTATAAACTATTTTCAAATCAAAACACTAGAAAAATAATTTTTTTCTCACAGGGACATTTTGGTCATTTTTCCTCAAAAATCTCTAAACCAGTTAAAAATGTAGTATGCGAGTGGAAAACACATATTTCATAATCAAAAATAAGTTTAGATGTCTAAAACATTCATTTAAAGTGAAACTATATTTATTTGAATATAATAAAAATATTTAATAAAATATTCTATTTTCTTATAAAACAATATTTATAGAGTTACCGGTAAATGATTTTTGTAGCATAAAGGCTAAATAAATTCATACATACTGTAATACAGATAACAAAAGCATAAGATTTAATTTACAGTGACACGTGGGCCCACGAACGACCAAAAGTATCAAAATCGGTAAACCTATAGTTTTTTAAGGATGCAAGTCTAACTGTAGCCCTCAACGAAATGAGCTATCTACTGACTATCCTGAGCCTGAAAAGGGTGGAAAGGAGGGTGGTGAGATTATATAATCCCAATGAGTAAACAAATATCATCTAAAATATCTAAAGCCGAGTAAATGGAGACAAATAAAATAGATTAGCATAAAAATGATTCACAGCATTTCGAACTCATTTTAATAAGATAAAATAGATTCATTTCACCCAAATAAACAATGAGGCTTATGATTTCCTGAAAAGCTTGGCTTGTGCCAAAATCATTCTCATACTCAGTTATCAGGCATACCTTGGCCTGGGGCTTTCCCAACCGAGTCCGCTAAGACTATTAAAAAGTCATATACGCATAAATCATGTTTTTATTTTGAAAACATAGTCGTTCTTTGGCGTTGGCTGAGTTCACCCTCACGTGGTGGTTTGGCATGAAGTGAACTCTAAAGTTGTACCTTGAGAGTTACCCTACGTGCCTCTCCGATTGAGGTAAAAATATAACGGGATTCCGTGCCCCTCAAAAAGGCTGGTCCACAGAACCCGCCCACTGCAGCAAGCTGAACCCACCATACAATAAAATTTGCAATAGCATGACATGGAAATTATTTTATTTTATAGCCTCTCAAGGCAAATCAACTGTTCATATATTTTCAGCACATTTATTAATTCAACCATTCATGCCAATATTATCATAAGCCATTCAATTCAAACCATGATTTATAACACAACAATTAGTCTCCAATTACTCCATTTTCAAAACCATCTTTCAATTTCAAGACAATTTTATAAAATCATTTCATTTAATCACATTTTTCTTAAAAACATAAAGATTTACCATTTAAACTCATTTTCCATAAAATCACAAAAACGAATTAAAATTCACTTCAGATAATCAAGATGATGATAAGGTTACTCACTGTATCAAGAGTTTGAAATACTCTTATTCTCAGTCCTCTGACACAACGTCTTTACCCTTGTTAGAGGGCTCATCACTTATATACAATACACGACACATAATTCAATATACTGTGTCATAGCATTTTAAATCTATTTCAGGCTCTTTACTAATGCATGAAATGGAATGCAAATTGTTCAGATTATCGTATAAACACGGTGTTCAATATAAGTTCAATTGTGTACCTAAATAACATGGTATTAGCCTAATTCGATCTATCACCTGATTAATTGGCCAATACGTCCAATTCAACTCCGATTAACTCCATTTTTCTTCCAATTCTCCAAACCATCAAACACAAGTCAAATCACATAAAACTTAGCAAAATCATCTTCACATTTTCTCTTGGAAAATTCAGCCATGGAGGGTTCACTAACAATATAATTTTTCAAAATTGATTCTCACACCATAAATCACTAATTCTTAACCAAATCACTTGAAATAAAATCAAAATCATCATCAATATTCCACATGGAGAATTTGGCCAATGATGGGTGATGGGAGGAAGTGAATTTTTCTTGCTTGATTTTCATGCTACACATCACCAATCAACTAAAAACACTAGAATATCTTAAAATCTAACCAAAACAACCATCAAAATCTCTCTCTAAGTGTTCGGCCAGCAAGAGACCCATCATGAAATCATGTGATTCAACCATGGAAAATGAAAAAGAATGTATGGGAAAGGTAGATCACAAGTCAAAATCAAGAAATTTTACCTTTGACTACTTGATTACTTGAAATCCACCAAGTTTCTCTTGAATTTTCACTCTAGGGTTTTTGTTCTTTCTTTTCTTCCTTTGTTCTTGCTTTGGCCAGCCATAAGAATGAATGTGGAAAAGTTCAAATTGGCTTTAAGGAAAATATTGAACGGATAAAAATTTGCTATGTGTCATACTTACCCATTAACCAATCTCTCTCCACCATTTAAATTTTCTCAACTATCCATGATAATATTGGGTAAAATCCATGTGCTGGACAAGTGTTGGATGGTGTAAAATTACAATTTTACCCTTGGGGTAGCAAAATGACTATTTTGCCTTTATTCTTGAAAAAATGTCAGAATTAAAATTCTTCACTTCTCAAACTCAAATTATACTCCAAATGATCAATCTTAGTCAAAAATTTCATCCAACACTCACATCTTAACCTCAGATGGCAAAATGACCATTTTTCCCCTAGGTCATGAAAATTTCAATTGGACTCCAAATCGATCCTCGAACTCCGAATCACCATTTTAAGTCATTCTGAGGTTTTAAAATTCTCAATTTCATCTTAAAATTTCTATTTGGACTAGTTCGAGGTTTAATTCAACTTAATTGTATCATTTGGTATAATACCATCCTTTAACGATTTTCGAGGTACCCAAGTAAGCAAACATGCATTGTTATATAAGAATGGCATACTAAATATATTATAGAGCCGGGCTTGACAGAGGGTATCCCAATGCCACTACCTTGGGTGGCTAGTGTAGCAAGCGCCTTGCTTTTTGGTGCTAACCCTACTGAGACCCTTCTCTTGAAACGTAATTTTTTCTTATCTCAAGGCTATTGAAGGAAAACTAGTGAACCAAAAAAGTTATAGCTCTATCACTTAGCTTTCCATTGGTTCAACAATCACATTGATTGAACTTTTATAGTGCGAGTTATGCTCGAAATACCACAGCATGTTTAAGAGAAGCCTTTAACCATACTTGCACTTTTCTTCACCATTTGACCAAATTTCTTTTAAAGACCTTCAAGATATAGGAACTAAATCAGTCATAGCTAAAAATAGGCATTTTTAACATACAAATTAACTAAAACAACTTGAATTAAGTTGACTCCACATGCTATAAACTAATTAAAGAAAAGCAATGAAAATTACCTAAAAATGTACTTAAAACTCAAGGATTTAGCTATTTTAGAACCCACAATGTGGTAAGATAACTCTATATAATAGAGCTATTAGTTGCTACAACATCGTCCTTGCCCATGGTTTCAAACCCTCGAGCAAATATAACAACTTATCTTTCTCGGTCATGCCCTTAATATCCAACATTAGAGTAAAGGTGTTCCTCACAAATTCTTGTATCGACCCGATTTGTGTCAACTCTTGCAACTTTCACCTAACCATATACTCTACATTCTTAAGAAAAAACTAATTCTTCAATTCTCATTTGAGGTCTACCCAAGTATTGATGTGGCACTCGCCATCAACAAATTTGGAATGCCACTCTAACTTCGCATCCTTAACAAGATACATCGTGGCCATTGCCACCTTGTATCCCTCTGACTTTGTGCACACAACTCAAAAATATTGTTCAATATAAAAAAAAAGTTCTCTAACTCCTTTGCATCTCTAGCCTCTTCGTATCACTTGGGCTTTAGCACTTTGGCCCTTTTCCCTCGATCTCTTGAGTTTGCACTAATATTACTTGCAGCAACAACAAAAAGATTTACTTGAGCTTATTGTTCTCCAAATTTACCTTGGAGAGTGCTCAACGAATCCCTAATCTCATCACTCAAGATATTTATCATCTTGGACAACTCTCACTAGATTATTTCAATTTCAGCTATTCACTCACATGGGACCATTTGAGTTTTTACTATAGCCACTACAGCCTATAACTCATCAATTCTCTTATGTTTCTCTAATGCACTTCATGTGGTCACCATGTTTGATCTTTCACTTCGCACGTCTCACTCGTGCTTTGATACCAACTGTCATGAACTACACCCCTTCACTTAGCTACGCGATAGTCCATGCGGGGCTTTAATGGATGCTTCCACATAAGCCAGCTAATAACTCAATATACTTGAGCAAACGTCAATAATAGCCACAAATTAGTTTAAGGAAATGGCATATTGAAATCATAGGGCATAATGAATGCTATAGACATAACCACTAAAGCCACTTAAAATAAAAATGCTTTATTAATATTGAAAGTAAGTACAAAGGGACCAAGAGTACTAATGTGCCAACGTCGGGCCATAGGGGTAGTCCTAAATGGTTAGCTACAAACATACCTTTACAAGTGAGGCATCCCAACAATCTATCAACTGCTCACCCCCTATAAAGAACCAATAAGGTTTTACAAGTATATCACCAAGAAACATTACAATGCATGAAATAGGGACATTCTTACCCTAAAAGGTCTTATCTCTAAAAACTTAACAATCATTTCTAAATATGGCACCAAATGCCATTACAGTGTATAAAAAGGGGACATTTTCCCTGAGGGTACAAAGAACTTAGTCTCCTAGATAGTTTTACCTTGTCATGGCCCTATACAAGTTTGGCTCATGACACTAGTCTAAGATCTCAAGTGGTGATGTTGAAGCCATTTTCAACTTTGGATGAGGTCTACAATCTAATTGTCAGGGGAAAATCACAAAGGAATATTGATAATTCTATTATATAGAGTTATTTTGACACATTTTTTAGGCTTAAGTAGCTAGGTTCTTTAGATTTTAAGTTCTAATTTGAGTATTTTAGGTATTTTCATAGTTAAGTTTGATTACATGTTGATAAGTTTAATTTAAGTTATTTTAGTTTAATTTATGTTGTTTTGTTTTAAATTACTTGAAGAATAGTTATTGTTGATTTCTTTTAGTGCTTTTGTAGGAAAATTTATGAGAGGTTCATTAGATGAAAAACCATGCAAGGATGGTGATGGTTTTATTCGTATATGTTGTAGTATTTCAAGGATAACTTGAGCTAAAAAAGTCCAATTGATGTAATTCTTGAGCCAATAGAAAGTTAAGATATAGAGCTACAAATTCCTTGTTTTCCACTTTGCCCAGTTCTAATCAAATCATGGTGAAAATCACGTTGGAAGATGTTGAACTGTTGCAGTTTTACACAAGGTAGCACATGCAATGAAGGCAGCAGCCTTGAGTTGTTCAAGGCTACAGCATTGGTTAAAGGTGCATCCCTATAATGCCACCTGAAAGTAGATGGCCACGGTGTTGAGAAGCTAGGCTGAGGCACTCCAAAAAAGACCATAGTGCCAAAGAGAGCACCAACGCTATACCACACGGCCAATATGAACCATACTAAACCAGTGAGCAAGGCGCCACAGCACCAAGGAGCATAGCGCCACGACACCACATAGTTTTCCAAAAATAAAACTCTTGACAAGGTTTCAAAAATTAGGTTATTCTGAGCCTATTTAAGAGACATTTTTCAAAGGTTTTGAAAGAAGACAACAAGCAACTATTCTAGAGAAAAGGGGCCAAAAATAAAGAAAGAAAGCAAGAGAAATTGAGGGAAAATCAAGATCAAACTCTCTAATAATTAGTTTCTTTCTCTACTTTTTTGTTTCTCTTATTTTCTTTGGCTTGGATTAATGGCTAATTTTCTTTGGATGATGTTTCATTTAGATGTTATGAACTAATTTGCTTTTTTAGGATTCTGGTGGATTTCAACATGTAATCTGAATATTAGTGTTTCTTTTATTTATTATGAATGGATATAGTTTTGCTTATTCAAATTTGCTCTTAATGCTTTTGATTGTCTAGCCAACATTTAATTGAGACTCAACAAAGTGATTTTAGGTTAGATTAAGGCTTGAATAGTGTTTGTTCACGTCACTTAGGTGATCTGATTCGCAATTAAGGTAGACATACACCTAAATGCCATACATAGTCAAATCAGAACATTAACTTAATGAACCCTATTTAATTAATTACCATAGACATATAGTGACCCAGTTATGTTAGGTATTTGTGCAAGCATCTCGTCAAAGACTTGTGCATAATTTGGATTCTAATTTAGCAAAACCACCCATGAATGTAAATAATAAAAGAAACTAGTGTTAGATGAAGTGTTGAATGAACCTATAATCCTAGGTTTTAATTTATTGATTTTCTCCAGTGAATTTTTACTCTTTGTTTATTAGTTTAGTTTTTTTATTAAATTTAGTTTTAATTAATGGTTTATGAAATCGAGTTACTTGAATAAGATTGATCTATCATAGTTTAGGTAGTTACTGAACAATTAAGAGCAAATCTCTGTGGGATACGATTATGGACTTACTGTCTATATTACTTGTTTAATATGTATACTTGCATGAACTAAATCCACAACAAGTTGTTGGAGCCGTTGTTGAGTTTCTTAATTATTTTTCTAATATTAATATTCAACAGATTAATCTTAATTCAAGTTTTTTCTTTCTTTTATTTTCAGGTAATTTTGGTTGAGGTGATGAATTATTATAACTGTCAATGGCCATTTAAACAATTTCAGCCTAAAAAGGTTACTAGTGATTATGAATTAAATGCAATCAGTGCTTTGACAGCCTAAGTAGGTGCTTTGTCTCAAAAAATTGACACTTGGGGTGTTAATGTTTTTCAAAGTCTGTTTGTGATATGCGAGCTTTTTGGAAATAGGCATTCAAGTGATTGTTATCTAGCTTATTATGAATCAATGCAATTTGATGGAAGCTTCAATGGGCAGTAAAACAATTCATACTTCAATAGTTATAACTCAGGGTGGAATCACCCAAAATTTTCATGAAGTAATGATTAGGTACCTACATATTCATCACAGCCTGTTTTCCATAATGGTTTTCGGTCACAAGTTAGAGCCCTATACCTGAGAAGAAGCCAACTTTAGAAGAGATGATTATGCAATACATGGCAAATATGGATGCAACCATTCAAAGTAATGAAGCTTTAATAAGAAATATAGAGACATATGTGAGTCCACTTATTAATGACATCAACAATAGGCCTCAAGAAACTTTACCAAATAACATTGAGCCTAATCCTAGAAGAGAAAAATATGATAAGCATCTTAATGAGGTAAATGGCAACAATGTAGTCGATGATGGAGATAAAGTAAATCAAGAAACTACTTTCAGCAAGCAAGTTCAAGATGAACAAGTTAAGCAAAAGGAAGAAGTATCACACCACCACAAGTCAAGCCATATGTGCCTCCCATTCCCTTTTTGGATACAGTTAATGAGTTACCTAAAGAGGCTGTTAAGATGAAAAATCTCAAAAAACTCCTTGAAGCTTCTTTGGTTCGAGATGTAATAGTAAGAGACGAGAATGAAGAACTCAAAAATGTGACACATGTTGAAGGCTACACCTAAAGTACATTATTCAAGAAGAACTCAATTTGAGAAGTTGTGTAAAAGTCAGCCTATTCCAACACCTTGGGTTGGGCAAGCATCAAATCTTTAGTTAAAGCCATTACAACATCATCTTAAGAGAAGGCTACTTTCACGGCTCAAGCTTTTTCCATGCAAACTCAAACCTCCTTAAAGGGTGAATGAAGATGCCAACCAAAGTCAAGCTATTGACTATAAAAAAGGGCTTTTTAGGAGGTAGCCCAAGCTATATTTTTTTAGATTTAGTTGTTATTTTAGTTAGTTTTTATTTTTTTGATTAAATAAGTGGTTATAACCTCTCCGTAGCTTGTTTTATTATGTATGATACTTTGGAAAGCGTGAAAATGAAGAAAAAGAAAATTAGAACTTTTAATGCAGTGCCACCATTAATAAGGGAGTTTATTTTCTTTATCCTTTTTTAGCTTTTCACATTGAGGGCAATGTGCAATTTAAGTTTAGGGGAGGGTTTTATTGTTATTACTTTTTGTGATGCTTTTAGGTTAGTTTATTTTCATTAAAATTTTTTAAATTTTATGCATATTTTAAGATTTTAGGCGAGAATAAGTTGGGCCAATTTCTTTCATTTACCTATCCAATGATGAGAACTAGTTATATTCTTATCTTAATTCTTTGCAAATGTGAATATTGTTTAGGTATTAGGTTAAATTCTTATGTTAAGCTTCATTGTTAGAATGTGATTTCTATTAAGTTGAGCACATTATCTTTTGCTTAAATTCATTATGCATATATAGAGAAGGTTTATGTGAATGTGACGTTTTAAATTGTGTCTTGAATTCTAGAATTTGTTTGATTCTCTCTCGAGGTGAAATCCTATGCTATACTTAGTTAAGGAGATGATTTAGGCCATCTTTGGATCAATTGAGCCTTTGTAGCTTACTTTACATAATTTATCCTTAGTTTACCCATTTGAGCCTAATGTAACCTTCTCCTTGTTTAAACACTTAATTAGAAACTTAAACCTTTACATAAATAGTTTCAATTTTTGCATCCCTCATTCATAAATGCATAAGTCAAATTAGGAAATATAATGAGCAATATAGTGAAAGAGGTAGTAAAGATGAAAAGTGATTTAAAAGATAAAAAGTATGATTGTATCCATTTTACTACCTAATAAAAGAAATAAGTTTGGGGTGTAATATGGAGAATGAAAAGAGAAAGGGGAAAAAAGAGAAGAAAATTGAAGTGTTGAACAAAAGAGAAATTTAATGAAAAAATAGTGTATTTGATGAAGGAAAATAAAGCTCGAAATAGGTCCTAGAATGACTATGTGCTTAGGGTGATTTGAGCAACATAATGTTCCATATCCTACCTTAACCCTAGCCATACATTACAGGCTTAATAAAGTCCTATTAATCCTTAACTTAGCATTAGTCTATATCAACAGAGAGAGAGATGAAAAGCAAACATATTGAATTTCAATACTAACTTGAATTTTGCATACGCATAAACTTATCTAGATTGTATAATGTTCTTTGTGAAAAGATTGCACACATACACACACAGAGAAATCCATTTGATGATGAGCTTGCATTTGAATTGAAACTTGATCTTGAATAATATTTGTGTTGTTTAGAGTTGAGAATATGGAATAACTTATGAGGACATTAAAAGTGATCATTGAATTGGTGCAATTGCTTTCTATTTAAGTTGTTTCTTCATTTAAGTTTTTGCATTTTATTTTATGCTTTGCTTGAGGACTAGCAAAATCTTAAGTTTGGGGGTTTGATAACTCTATTATATAGAGTTATTTTGACACATTTTTGGGGCTTAAGTAGCTAGGTTTTTGAGATTTTAAGTTCAAATTTGAGTATTTTAAGTGTTTTCATAGTTAAGTTTGATTACATGTTGATAAGTTTAATTTAAGTTATTTTAGTTTAATTTTATATTATTTTGATTTAAATTACTTTAAGAATAGTTATTGTTGATTTCTCTTATTGCTTTTGTAAGAAAATTTATGAGAAAGGTTCATTTGATGAAAAATTGTGCAAGTATGGTGATGTCTTCATTTATAGATGTTGCAGTATTTTCAGGATAATTTGAGCTACGGGGGTCCAATTGATGTGATTCTTAAGCCAATGGAAAGCCAAGAAATAGGGATACAACTTTTATATTTATCACTTTACCTCTTTTGGATCAAATCAAGGTAAAATTGCATTATAAGATGCTAGAGTGCTGAAGTTCTACACAAGGCAGCACATGGAATGAAGGTTGCAGCCTTGAGTTGTTAAAGGCTACAGCGCTGAGGAGATCAAGGTTGTAGTGTTAAGTAGAGCATGGTTATGGCACTTATTGAAGGTGCATCCCTATTGTGCCACCCGAGAGTACACGGCCACAACACTGAGAAAGTTATGACACAACGCTTCAAGAAAGACCACAGCACCAAACAGAGCATCGTCACAGTGTCATAAGGCCAACATGCACCATACTAAAACAATAAGCATGGTTTTGTAGTGCCACACAATTTTCCAAGAATAAAACTCTTAATGGGGATTTTGGAAGTTATGTTATTTTAAGCTTACTTAAGGAACATTTTTTTAGAGGTTTTGAAAGAAGATGGCAAGCAACTATTCTAGAAAAAAGAAGCCAAAAACAAAGTAAGAAAGCAAGAGAAATTGAGAGAGAATCTAGATTAAAAGCTTAAATAATTAGTTTCTTTCTCTACTTTTGTGTTTCTCTTATTTTCGCTGACTTGGATTAATGGTTAGTTTTCTTTGGATGATGTTTTATTTAGACATTATGAACTAATCTGAATATTAGTGTCTCTTTTATTTATTATAAAGAGTATAGTTTTGCTTATTCAAATTTGCTCTTAATGCTTTTGATTGTCTAGCCAATAATTAATTGATTTTTGAATTTAATTGAGACTCAACAAAGTGATTTTAGATTGGACTAAAGTTTGAATAGTGTATGTTCATGTCACTTAGGTGATCTGATTCGCAATTAGGGTAGACATATGTGATACCCAGTACTTTTCTATTGTGAAACCTCGATCTTCATAGACCTATAACTAAAAGTAGACGCGATAACACAAACCAAGGGTAATTTCGTCATTTCTAATGGTGAGCTCATAAAAGTAGTTTTCTAATGTTATTAAGGTCTAAGTAGGCCTAAGAAATACATGAATGATGATAAAATAAATGAAGAATATAGAAACACTGATAATTTCCAAAGTAGGGGTAAAACGGTCATTTTGCATCTTGGGTCTAAATTTTTACGTTTTCATGAACTCGAGTATTTTTAGACTATTATGGACTTGTTTTAGTGTTAAAAGTGTAAAAAGGTTGCACCAAGGATGGGAGGAAGACAAAGCAACCATGTTAAGGGCATTTTGGTAAATTCAGTGAAAATTTAGATTAACTTGAAGCATAAATATCTAAGCTCCAGCAACTTCCAACAGCTTCTCCTTCTTCATCCCAACTCTTCTCTTCATTTCACGTTTTCTTCATTCTCCATGGGAGGAAAACCTTGAATCCTCCATAAGTCTCTCATAGAAAGTCCAAGTTTCATACTTTTGCCCACTCTTTCGTAGGGTTTTTCATGCTCTTCCACTTTTACACCTCAACAGCTTTCAAAAGTCTTTCCTCAGAACATTCACTCACTAGCTGGATGTATAGAGAGAGAGATAGAGTGATTTCCCTTATTAGCTTGAAGAATTTTAAAAGATAATTCAACTACAAAGACCATTAAGGTGAGTAATGAAGTAGAGTTAATTTTTAAGTGTTGAGAATGTCTAGTGATTAGATTGTGAGTGTTTTATTGTTGAGGTTGTTTATTAAATTTTAGTGTGACCAAAATAGTACAAATAGTAGCCATTTAATAGTAGTTGGAAGCTAGTTAAGGATGACTAGTAGAACTTGACTTAAGAAATATCTTTTGGAATGGTATTAATGCCAAGTTGGGTTGATGGCAATGTTGTTGCATGTGATAGGTTCTAACGAAAACCCCACACCTCTATTTAGAACATTAGTCGAAGCTAGAGCCTACCAAAACATCAACAAAGACTGGTGAGTGAACTTGTATAAAAGAATGTTTTGGGGTATACACATGTATGTTTGATTAAATCCTCTAAAATGTTTTATTGGTTCTTTCTTCAAAACTCGCACAGGAACATGCCCTTATGAAATATTTTTATGTTATGAAATGGATAGTGTGATGAATCCATATGTTTCTGTATAGTGTTGATATATATATATATATATATATATATATATATATATATATATATTATGTCATACATGGTATCATTGTCTGACCAATGCAACCGTGCATGTGCGGGGCGAGTGTGCACCTGTCGGTGATGATGGTGGTGAGGGAGATGGATGGTGATATTGCTCGTATACACAATGTGGGGGGATGTACACGATGGCATTAGTTGTGCACGATGTGGGGGGATGCACGCGATGACTCAGCTATGTCCATGATGTGGGGGGATGCACATGAGCTAGGTGAGATAGGGTGGTATACGAATTGATATATGTTTAGTTATATGTATATGCAATGGAAAGATCATGATTTTAATATGTGATTGTATGACATGATGAATCTTGAAAATTTCCCATTTACTTGCAAATTGATTTTATTGCCACACCAAATGGATATTTAGTGCAAAGTAGGTCCCTCTTTATTTAGGTGCCTTGCTTCTCGCTGAAACAAAAAACATTTTGTTTTTGCTGCCTGCAACTCACTGCAGCGAGAAAGAATTCTCGCTGTGGCGAGACACATTCTGTTTTGTCACCTAAATCTCGCTGCAGTGAGAAACGTTTTTTCCTACATGCTACCTTGTTGGTTTTTGCCACATTTTCCATTTCTTTAACATCGTGGTTGAGCATGGACTTCCAACATCAAGGAATAAATTAATTAAGTTTGAAATGATGGGGTTTGGTGAGAAACCCTCGGCCACCTAAGAAACCCTCGACCAGTTGATAATTTGAGCCAAATTTTGCTGCAACGAAAATTCATTCTCCTTGCAGCAAGGACTCGTCGCTTTAATTGACTTGACTTGCTTGAATGCTATTAGAGTTTTTATTCTTCAAATCCTTTGTTGTGCATGGACCCTTTATCGTAAAGTGATTAACTCATTACGAGTTTAATGAGGGGTTTTAATAAGAACTAAACTAAATTGCATTGTTTTGAAGATAAATGCATCATGATTTCTTTAAACTTTCCTTATTGTTTGCTTGTTCCCTTCCTTTGTTCACTCACTAGGCTTATACTCACCATTTTCAACTTCATATTTTCATATCAAGAAGTAACCGATAACTAGGTCGGGGTGTCCTCATAGATTTATATCCTTGGTAGGTATCTCGGCATTCAATAGCTGAACTTTTGGCCAAGTCTCTCCGCTGGAAGTCAAGTATCCCTTTGTGGTGTATAGACAAACCCGTTGTAAATTATTAAGATATATGTTTTAGACAACATATGTATATTTTGTTTGGCAATGCCACTAGGAGTTGGAAATGTTTAGCATTATTACAAATTGAAATTATGAAATGTGATCCTAGCAACTTTTGATGGAAATAATGAACATGTCATATAGATAGGCTTGAGTGGGCTTTGTAGGCTATGTCCATTGGGCCCATGCGCCGGTGATGGCCCGAAATTTGGGTCGTGACAACATACCCCTAAATGCCTTACATAGCCAAATTAGAGCAATAGCTTAATGAACCTTATTTAATTGATTACTACAAAAATATAGTGACCCAATTAAGTTAGGTATTTGTGCAAGCATTTCAATAGAGACTTATGCATAATTTGTATTCTAGGTTAGCAAAACCATCCATGGATGTTTATAATAAGAGAAATTGGAGTTAGATGAAGTGTTGAATAATCCATAATCCTAAGTTTCAATCTATTGCCTTTCTCTAGTGAATTTTAGTTTTCGTTAATTAGTTTAGTTTTTTTATTAAATTTAGTTTTAATTAATTTTTTACGAAATTGAGTTACTTGAATAAGATTGATCTATCATAATTTTAGTTCTTAGTGAGCAATTAGAAGCAAATCTCTATGGGATACAATTTTGGACTTATTGTTTATATTACTTGTTCGATATGTATACTTGTGTTTACTAAATCCACAACATATATTCACCTGCAAACTTTTAGAACCATAATTTATACAATAATGGTAAGTTGGTATTTGACCTAAGATCATAAAGATCATTTTCTAGGTGAGCTTTTTTTATCATCTATCATGCATGATTTTGTTTATCAATTATAGCCCTTTCAGTGTTTTCTTTTATCCTTCATTTGATACCTTGGTTAGCAGTCGTAGTTGGAAGTAGAAAATTTTTCTAAGTCTAGAAAAGGGTAAAAATATGTCATTTTTGTAAAATGATTTAAGAATAATAAAAAATAGCAATGATGGTTCATTTGATATTGAAATGGCTGTAAATGATTTTTCCATAATTTTAGAAATATGTTTGCTATGCTAAATGAAAGCTCAAAATTTAATTTCATTCAAACTTTTTCGATTTTATTTATGAAACCAAAACTTAGATTATGATTCTTTGGAATTTGATTTTTTTTATATTTTTATTAAATCCAAATGAGGTTTGTTTGCTTATTTACATTAAATATCTTAAGTAAATGGAGAGTAAAAATGAGTGAAATAAAAATGATATTAAATGTAAATAAGCCTACAATCTTTTAAGGGAATAGAACTTAAAACAACCAGTTTTTGTAAGTTGTGACATTTAAGGATCAACCCCCAAAGGAAGAAAAGTTGATCCCTAACAAACATAGAATGCTTATAAGGCACTCTATTTCGTAGGGATTGACTTTCCCTAATTAAAAGGTTAATCCCTAGAGGCTCCCCACAAATATAAAAGGATTCTGAAGCTCAAGGATTGACCCCTGAGGATTAAAATGTATTAAACAAATTGCATGGTATTAAACAAAAACTAACATTGTTTATAAATTCCTCAACTGTTATTTCTTGTTCCCCTCCTTATCCCTCACCGAGTTTGTACTCACCCTTTTTAAAATTGTATGTTTTGGTTTTTAGATTCAGAGGTAGCTGGATTGTAGTCTTCGAGGAGGATCCTCATACACTCATCGGTTGGTAGGTATCTATAATGACATTCTATAGCCGTAACCCCACCAAATCACTCTATTGGTAATCATAGGTCTTTTTGAATTTAGGTGTAGACATGCTTTGATGTCAATCATGGGAAATTTTTGTTTTCATTAAATGGTCAAAATTGTTAAAGATGTAGCCACAAGGTGGCCAGTGATAAATATTATTTAAGAATAACATGAACAAGTTTGATATAGCATATATGCATATATTTGTTCATTGAGAAAATAATGAATTGAAATGGCTTCGAATGGTCTTGAAAGAAAGAGGTATGATAAATGGATTTTATAAACAAGTATATAGGGAGAGGTTTGCTTGGGTTTAATGGGCTATATCTATTTGGCCCATGTACTGGTCATGGCCCCAAATTGGGTCGTGACAAAGTTGGTGAGTCTAGTGGAGTTATCAGGACTACACATAAGAACTTGTGGGTGATTTGTAAATCATGGTGCAACTTATACTTGGGAGATTATAGAGAACCTTAATTATGTTAGAAACCTACCCTTTACCTTGTGTATCTATATGAACTACGAAATTGATTTGCGACATTCTTGTCCATGTATGAATGACACCTAAGACATGAGCCACCATTACAAGAACGTTGGAGTAAAATGCTTCTAACATAACGTCAACGGGATTACATACCCTATGGCTAAGGGTTATTGTAGATGAGATAAAACTGCTAGGTTCGCTAGAGCTAAAACATCTATGGATAATCATGTAGTATTCATGACCAATATGTTAATGATAAACAATCCATTTGTTAAGGAAGTTGTGAACTAGTAGTTGAAGTGAATATGTTAAGATACACACAATACTTTGACGTTAATGATTCTTAGAGTATGAATATGTAGCTATTTTGATGTAAGATAGTAGCTTTAGGAGTTGATGACGAATTATAAGGTTCAGTTAGTTTGATAAAGAACAATAACATATTTATAAATTGATAGAAAAGGAATTTGGTTTGAACTTCGATAAGGTAGATAACTTGTGTTCATGGTGGTGATGTAAAGGAATTTGATTTCAGAGACCTTATAGGAGTAAGGTCAAACTGTGATTCTGAAAACTTCTAATGGACAACTAGCAAGTTTAAAAAAATGTGTGATTCATTGAGATTTAAGTATGGAGTATTAGAATTGATACAAAATAGCACTTTTGAAGTTCAAGGAATGTTTGTTGCTATAAGTACGTGTTAGACACCTTTGTGAAAAACTTTATTTCAATCCTATGCTTGAAGTGAAGTGGCATTTGACATATAGGTGATATATTCTCCATTTAGTGTGACATTGGAAGATGTGTTCTTGTTGGGATCTTGATCTAGTTATTGGTACTGAAATCATGATTTGCCAAAAAAAAAGGGACAAAATAATAATAATAACAAATTTTCGTTCCTAGTTTTACAATTTTGAAGATTAGTATTACAATGATTAAGGGAAGATATTCACCGTATTGGCATGGTTGGTTGTATTAGATAATTATACAAGGTTGATGTGATTGATCTTCCTACGTATACTAAAGGGCACGGTAGTTAATATTGTGTGTCATGTGGAACTATTTATACAATAGGACTTGTCTTGATTGATGGTTTAAATGTCTAAAGGCTAGATATGGGATTAAACATTCCTTGCCATATATATTGAGTATTATTTTGAAGGTTGAAATGTATATAAATGCTGATGAGGTTATTGAGTTAGTTAAGATGGAAATATAGATGTTGTTGTTGTGGGCATATATTAACTCATATTGTAGATTAATATGACTATGTGGATGATGATGTTGAGTGGCATGAGTTGTAAAGCATGAAAGAATGAATATCATTGAGGGAATTAAGAATTGATTATGTGTGGCTGATATTGTCCAAGGTTGAGGCTTATGGGAATTGTTATATATGTTACATAAGCCTAGATGATGAGGTTGGTTGTAACACCCCCAATTTTTAATGTAAATTAAGTAAACTAAAGATTATTTATGAATATGTGAAGTCTTCAGAACTTTGAACAATATGCCATGTCGCTAAGTGTTTAAGGATATATATGAAGATAAATGGACACTTAGGCAAATTTTAAGGAAATATGTGATAAATCCCATAGTTTAAGCTTTTGATCTAAGTTTGATGTTATGTTTGTAGATTTATGTATATGGGATTAAGTTAAATGAATGATTTAAAGTGTGATATTAATAGGGAATGGTTTTGGGGTGTTAAACTTAGATTTTTGGAAGTTTTAAAAGCTTAAAACTACCTATAGGAGAAGATATATCGATACATCCCCCTATGTATCATACATTTTTGGTAGGAAGAACAACATGATGTGTTCTGGAGGAATTCTATTGATACATTTAAGGATGTATCGATAAATTTGGCAAAGGATGAACATGTATCTATACATTGCCTCAATGTATCGGTACATTTGAAGCAAAGAGCACCTGAGACCATTCTACCCGAAATGTCTTAATACATTGCCTCAATGTATCAAAACATTTATTCGAAAGAAGCACAAATGTATCAATACATTTCCAAATGTATTAATACATCACTGAAGAAAGGAAAAAAATAAAAAGGGGTTTCAGGCCATTATGCCCCATTTTTCTTTCTCATTTCTTTCTTTCCCTTTCTCTCTATAAGACCCCGAAACCTTAACCTCCCAAACAAATTCTTGGAGCTATTTGAAGCTAATCCAGGCTTGGGAAATTGATTTGGAGGTAAGATTACAAGTTTTTACTAATTGATTTTTGATTTAATCTGTTAATAACCTTGGATCTAAATATTTTCAAATTTGGTCAAACTCTCTTCCCTTGAGTTTATTAAAGATTTGGAGCCTAGATTTGGGCAACCCAGCTTCTAAGGTAAGGATTTAGCTCATTTGTTGGAAAGATGAGCATGTATATTGAATTTGGGTATTTTTGATAAGCTAGATATTTTTGAAAGCTAGGAAATAAATATTTTTATGATGTTTTGATGTGTTAAGGGAAAGTTGAAGCCACCAAACTCATTGGTGAGCTATAGGACGACTGGAGGCCGAGGATTTAAGTTCACTATCAGAGTGCCTCTGATTGTCACTGTGAGTGGGATTTAATTAAATGCATGTGATGCATCTCGCATAATGTATACGTTGCCATGGTACTTAAATGTTGTGTGTATGCCTAAATGAGAATGCCTAGGCTAATGAAATTGATATGTATGTTTGTGTGTGTGTGTGTGTGTGTGTGAATATGTATGTTTGCCTAAAGGTATGTGCCTAGGCTAGAGACTGAATATGATTATGTGCATAGATGAGGATGCCTAGGCTAATTAGTTAGCTAAGATAAGAAATTTGTGTTTGTGTGATTTGTGGTGAGCCACTAGGTCACATTGTGTTAGAACCTATGGTATGTAGGACCTAGAGCAAGAGGCCTACACATGGTGCGATATGAATTATGTATTAGGGATTGTCTTATAATGAATGGACTACCCAATTAGCCATATGAGCACAATGTGTACTTAGGATAATGGCATAATGATCGAGGTGATACTAAGAATTTGAGGCCGAAGGGCCATTATTGCTTATAGATATGATCTATGCATGAATACCCACATAATTATGGATGATTTGAGGATATGCATAAGGTTGTTAAGCCATGATTGATATGACTGAATATGATGAATACCCATGTGGGGTTAAGGGCATGAGGGCCTATAAATTGATTATGTTTTATTTGATGACGCCTTAGAGATTCAAATGCAATTACAATTATACTGAGCTTAAAGATGACTAAAGCTTGTTAAATTTGAATATGATTTGATATAGACATATGGAATGTCACAAGCATGATGGCCTGATTTGTGAATTTGTGTTTCGTCCAAAGGTTGAATTTCGAACATTGATTTGACTTAAGATGGAATGGAGTCCCACGCCCTATGACTATGTGTGTTCCTGTAGGGATGGTGGTAAGTAGAGACGGTGGCATTAATTCCACATGTGATTCTTGCCGCAGTGCTTTGATGCCATCTATTGAGATTACTTCGGGGTAATGCTGACCGTCGAGAGATTACTCTGATCAATGATATGATGCTCTGCCAACTACTCTAGTGCTATGAGTGATTTGTTCTCCACTTGTTGCTATGCCACGTGCGTGATCTATTTCTCCATCAGCGGCTTTGCCTTGAGCATGATTTGATTTTCCATCAATTGGCCACCAAGCGTGATTTGACTACGTCTAGGGCAGGACCACTCATTTGATTTTGTTTGACTACGATAACATGCATTGAGGATGGCATGATCTGATGTGAAATATGAATATATGGTGACCACTATGAATGATATTTAATGAAATGCTTCGAAATAAGTAATTATTTGCAAATGGGATTTGAGCTTGTGCTCGACAACTAAGGTGTGCTAATAAGCCTAATTTAATGATAGCAACTTTAAAGATAAGCCTTGAATTGATATGATTTGTTGTAAGGACATAGAATTTGGGAATTTGTGGATATGATACACCATTGAGATGTGATCCAGCAGGACTTGATATGGTGAGTTGTGCATGTAGGATATTAGGATGATCCTCGCACCTTTGAATTGAAGATGTTTGAATGGATAGGCCTAACTATATTTTATATGTAAAATATTATATTGTGATAGCATCCCCTCACTGAGTATTAGATGACTCACCCCTCTGTTGTACCATGTGCATATAAGAGAAGCTATGGGTTATGTGGCAAGTGTAGTCGATGAGACAAATACATAATTGGCATCAAGTAGGTCTCCCTCTAATCGTGTCACTTCGTTGAGTCTGTGTGGGTTTTTCACCTTCCCAGTTTGCTTAGTTTGTAAAATATGTCAAGCACGATGTGCCATTTGAATTGTATAAGGGTTGTTATGTACGAACTCAATTTGATGGCCAATGTATGGCTTTATGAATATTTGTATGGATTATGAGCCAAAGATGATGTAATAGATTTGAATTTTATTACAAATATTTGAACATTAATTCCCTTGACTATGTGTTGTGTGGTTTTAACTTTAAGGCTTGCTTGGGTCTTGTGGGCTTTACCTGCCTGGCTAGTGCGCCTGTCACAGACCCCTGGTTTGGGTCTCACACTAGTTTCCAGTGATATATGCATATGATGTAAGAAGATTAAGTTTAGATGATGAGGCTAGTTTTCAGTGATATATATGTATATGATGTAAGGAGATTGAGCCTAAATGTGAGGCTGATTTGTTAATAGCCATGGTTGGCTTGTAAGTAGTATTAGAGTTGTCATTAAGTAGTGGCCCTAAAGCTTGACCTACTTAACGTCAATGGTAACTTTGGAATACCTTAAGAGATTTTGAATTTGATCTTGCAATTAGATAGAATGATAAGTAATGTAAAGAGAGTAATTGTGAAGTAATGATAATTAGGTCATCCCTTTGGAGTTTGAATGTTAGGTTATTATTGCAGACCATCATCGGATGGTGAATGGCAAGTGATAAATTGTGACGCTAGTTTCCAATTAAGGTAGGCTTGAGACTTGTTAAGACAATGTATTATCAAATAGTATTATTTCTCATGGTAAGAGACCTAAATTATGAATATGTAAATGAAAGTTAAGGATATAGTCGACCAAGGATTTTCATTCGGAAGGTTGGTTTGGAATAGCTAGTCTAAAATGCATACTTGAGTTCTTGCAAGGAATGACCTTGCTATGTTGAAGTACAAGGAATGACTTTTATGGTGGTGAAACCTAACAATTGAATGGTAGTATAGTATATTTAGAGACCTTGAGTATGGAGTCAAGTTTAAAAGAATTCGAGAAATTTACTATATTAGATGGTGCTATTAATGGATGACAACAATTTTGCTCTCAATAGAAGGTCACATAATTGGAATGGATAAGATATATCAAGTTAAGAAATACTTGGCAATTGGGTAGTCATAACCTTTTTAATGGGTGAATCCTTACACGATATCTCATCTATAAATATTGAAGTAATCATGATTGGCTCTTGAAGACAACTTGGATAATGGGGAATTAAGTATGAAATTGCATAACAAGAAATTTACAGACCAATCTATGATATGGGTACATGGAGTCTTGAGGTAATTAAGGATGTGGATCTTCTTGTTGATGCTAGATTGATGTAATCTTAGTAATGAAAAGATTTATGGAATTATATTGTGTCCAAGGGGTGATGGTTTAAGTTGGATAAGTCATGGAAGATTGAGTGTGAAAGGGGTGCAAATCCTTCAAGTCTAAGAGCATCTTGGAACTCAGGGATTGACCCCCTATCCTCAAAGGTCAATCCCTAAAAGATAAGCTTCCATAAGAATTGGTTCTATGTGAAAAGGATCGACTCTCTTCACCTAAGGGTTGATCCCTATAGGACACTTTACAAAAAGGTTAAGTTTTAAAGTGCCTTTCACTAAGAAACATTGTGATACTTCAAGCTAAGTTCCCAATGAGATTTAATACCTTTGGATTGCTTTTAAAGAATTAATGAATGCATGATTTTACATGTCTTGTGCAATTCTCTTGAATTACTCCAAATGTGCATGTTCAAGAATAAAGACCATTTCAATATTTTCGGTGTTACATTGAATGAGATATTGAGGTGTGCATTGGTAGCATTATTGAATTAAGTTTAATTCTAAATAAGCAAGATCTTGTTGAAGCAAGCATGACCAAATAAGGATTAATGTAACAAGCATGTAACATTTGCGAAATCGATGCTTGAAATTTCAAGAGTTTACTTAAGTGGTGAATGACAATAAATACCTATAATGATATTGTTAAAAGAATATTGTATGTGTATGGTTAAGACCCTGTTGAAGTTGAGTGCAAGCCTTGATAAAATTTGTACACTTGCATGTTTAGAAGCATGGGAAATTATATTTTAAGGAATTTTACTTGGTAATTATATGTGTGAAATTAAGGTTTGAGCTTGTGAGTTGAATAAAGTACCTATGTTGACCTTGGTAGTGGATAATGGTGATTGTATAAGTCAAACTATATTGAGAATATCTTGCTCTAGAACAAGATTGTGACTGCAAACATGAAATGATTAATCATTGGACCATATAAGTAATGGTTTGATAACTATGCTAGATATGCGCTAAATGTGTGACCACATAAAAGACCTTCACGAAATGTAATGAGATTACGAGATTTAGGCATCCATGGTTATATGTCACAATCAGGTACTCCCATTGAGCCCGAGACAACCACCGTAGTGTCCCAATAGACACTCATTACCCGAAATGCCAACCAGGACCCCGCAAGGCTTTAATATCAATTTCTCATTTCCCTTGTGAGTAACCGTTGCCAAATATCATGTTCTAAAAGATTTTGAACAATTTCCAACTTAAAACAATAAAAAAAAAAATTTCGTCTCACAAGGGTATTTTGGTCATTTTTTTTGAAAATTTCGATACCAGCTAATAATGTAGTATATAAGTGCAGAACACATATTTTAAAATCAAAAATAAATTTAGATGTCTAAAACATTCGTTTAAAGTGAAATTATGATTGTTAGAATAAAATAAAAATATTAAACAAAATATTCTATTTTCTTATAAAATAATATTTTTAGAGCACTGCGTAAATAATTTTTACAGCGTAAAAGCAAAATAAATTCCTACATATAGTAGTACAGATAACTAGAGTATGAAATTTAATTTCCAATGACATGTGGATCCCCAAATGACAAAAATGAATGAAAGCTGCAAACCTACAGTTTTTGAGGAAGTAAAGCCAATTGTAGCCTTCGACGATATCAACTATCTACAGCCTATACTGAGCCTGAAATGGGTGGAAAGGAGGGTGGTGAGATTATAAAATCTCAATGAGTAAACAGACATCATAAACATCTAGAGTTGAGTACATCGAGACGATAAAGTAAATCATCGTAAACTGGGTCACAACATTAGAACACATTTCATTCAAAATACGTAACGAGGCTTATGAATCTCATAAAAACTAGGCTTGTGTCATAAATCCATCCTCGAGGACACCTTGGCCGAGGCATCTTACAGAGACCGCCAAGGCTGTTAAAAATTCATATTTCGCATAAAACATATTTTTCGTTGGACATCACAACCGTTCCTTAGTGTTGGCTGAGTTCACCATCACGTGGTGGTTCGGCGTGAAGTGAACTCAAATATCACCTAAGGAGCTCCCCTACGCGTCTCTACAACCGAGGTGAGCACTTATAAACGGGGTTACTTTACCCCTCTCATAAGCTAGTCCACGGAACCCGCCTACTACAGTAAGCTAATAATTATCCCACCAATCAATAAAATTCAATAACATGATATGGTAATTATTGTAATTCACAGCCTTTCAAGGCAAACAAACAATCCGTATTTCAATACAATTGCCAACCAGCCAATCATGCTCGATTTATTATAAGCCAATTAATTTAAACAATCAAATTGCAACAAATAGCAGTTTCCTTGTGCTCTATTTTTCAAAATCATTATTAATTTCAAAACAATTTATAAATTAATTTCATTGAAACACATTTATTCATAAAACATGAAAATTTACCTTTTTAAATCCATTTTTCCATAGAATTCATGAAATCATCTAAAAG
>NC_030852.1:7260844-7302665 GCF_000208745.1 Theobroma cacao
AAAACTGATATATTATTTATATCATTTCCAATCATATGCTTGAGTTTCATCATGCTATATCCTCACATCACAATGTCATTAATCACATCTCACTTGCTAAATGTCATTTTAAAAAAAAAAAACTTAGACTGATTCGAATCATGCATGCCTTAAGCATTTTCAAATTCCAATTTCCATACTACCTTAGGAAATTTTCATTATCAGGCTTCATTATCCAAATTATCTTCATTCACCCTTTGTTCTGTTCTTCCATACTAATGTGATATCATTCTCCTTAGACCAATCTACAGTTTATACTTAAAACTGTAAGACTTGAAATAAGATTCTTCTAAGTACTTTTCAATGTCAATACGAATTTCACTTCCAACTTACGGCTTCCTCTTTACAGCCACATAATTTAATGCTAGCTTCCACATAATTTAATGCTAGCTTCCACAAAATCCGTAGCAAAACTCTTCTTGACTATTTCCTTGGGAATATCTATCTTAGACTTATGTCTCACAGCATATGATCACTTAACTTGTGACTTAGCCGTTAGGCTCTTCAACAAGTTTTAAAAATCTCACATTTCGTACTTGTCGTGTATGATTAGAAATTTCTTCTCAAAGATGTTTATGCATTCCTAAAACACTTAATCTTAAAGGTATATAAATACGTACTCATCCATTCAATCCCCAACTCATCTTCATAGGTTTCTAGGGTGCCACACAATTGGCCTCATGTTGTTACTAACCCTTATCGTTTAACTGAATCAAGACAAAAATTGTAAATTCTCGTAATAATACTCTATATAAACTGGTTCTCTATACTAGTCTTGTAATTCTTCATTCACACTTTCATCACTTGGTATCTTATCTCAAGGTAGCCATCTCAAGAATCTTAAATTTTTTTTTTATATGCTCATACACGAGGCGATAAAGAAACTCTTCAATTTATTCAGGTAGACATTCTCCAGAATATTTAAAACTCCTAAATAACAAAGCTCAATAACCAATAGCCAAAATTCAATTTGTAAGCTCATTATTGTGCTACTCCCATCATACTCGTGCATCATGGGTGTGAGGTATTCAGAGCAGTGTAGCACTGAACAGTCAGTGCTGCGGTGCTGTAACTATTAGAAATTTCCTCATCAAAGCTATTTGTCTGCATTCAAAGTCACTACATCAATCATCCTCAACCATTAGGTTTCCCTTCTAGACATATATCATGAGTTCCATAAGTATAGGTACCTTCTCTTTGCTTGTCATACACACTAAGCCAAGTTAATACTTTCAACTCATGTCATCTTTTGACTTTCATCATCATTCATAAAATCCCACCTTAAAACATCCTTTCCATACGGTGTAATAAATTCATAACATATATACCACCTCACACATAAGTTGCTTACTGTCTACAACTTTCCTCAAATTTATTGTCATCCCTATCTAATTATCTTCCTTGTCTTGTACTCCAATAATTTTATTGACTTTCGAAATAATTAACTACGAAAACAGCTCAGTTTCCTCCTCACTTTATTCTCGCAATCCTTACTAAATCAAAATTTCATATTTCCCATATTCCATAATTTAACTTCATTGGGCTATATTTGTGCCCGATTATTACCTCATAATGTCATGGCATCATTGAGTAATCCCTTTCATGCTTAAATTACAATCATCAACTTAATCACGTTATCCATTCCGAATGTCATTTATAACCTTATTGCTTCCTCCTGTACCCTTCCTCAATAATTATATTACCAATTTATCTCTGTCGTACAAAAAAATTCTCTTACACATCCAGTCATTTAAACAGCTACTTTATAATCCATTCTAGTCATACACTTTAAAAGCCAAACTATTAACTTCTTTGTACATATAACTATTATCTCCTTTACACTACATCTACCTAGAGTTCAAGTAGTACAAAATCCTATGAAAATATTACATGTCATTAGGATCATTATCTTAATTTGATCTTATCGAAAGATTCTACTCCAAGTCCTTCTTAAGATCCTTTTCCGAGTTCTCCTCTTCTTGTGATTTTCTCTTTCGTTCCTCAATCCAGGCTTGTTGTATTCTCCTACATTCCTCATAACTCATCGGTGCAGCATTTCTTCCACAACCGGGAGAAAAATGTCATAAACGTTCACCTTCCTAAGGGGATAATTTGCAACAGTTACTTTCTCCTTATTCTTTTCTTGTTGTTCATTTACATACATCCCACAGCCTGAAGGATAGTGTTGAACAACTAACACGTTCTTCCTAGAACGAATATATCCCCTTGCAATTTCCTCCCTTGTCCATTCTCTATGGTACTCTTCAAGTTGTTTCAAAAGAAAATTTCTTACAGTTTCTAGAGTATCAGAGCTATCCTCACTTTCAAGACTCTCAGTACTCTCAAAGCTTTCTTTATCACGAAACCATTTTGCTAAGTTCAGAGGAATTCTATTAATAGAAATTCGGGATGGACCACTTTTCGAATTACCTGGATCAGGGCGTCAATGGCTTCTAGCAGTGGAATCTAATGATCCCTCACTAACACTATGAGGAGTATCGAGACTACCGCATCTTCTAGACATGGTGTGTATGTCACTAGTGCACCTCAAAACCTATACGCAACCAAGTAGTAATGACTTAATCATTCGTGCATCACAAAAGTGGGTAGGTTTCTATATATGTAGATGCACGCATTATATTCAATCGAACCTAACTTAACTTGGGGCCACACTGACACTGTAAATTTTAAAACTACTTTAAACCCAAAAGCTCAGATCTTTAAAACCAAAAGCTCTGATACCAATCAAATTGTCACGACCCGATACTCCCCTCCAGCCCGTGACAACCGTCGCGCTGTCCCGATTGACACTCATTACCTAAAATGCCAACCGGACCCTGCAAGGCTTTAATATCAGTTTCTCATTTCCCCTGTGAGTAACCATTGCCAAATATCACGTTCTAAAAGATTTTAAACTATTTCCAACTTAAAACAATAAAAAAAATAATTTTCGTCTCACAAGGGTATTTTGGTCATTTTTCCTGAAAATTTCGATACCAACTAATAATGTAGTATATAAGTGCAGAACACATATTTCAAAATCAAAAATAAATTTAGATGTCTAAAACATTCATTTAAAGTGAAATTATCATTGTTAGAATAAAATAGAAATATTAAACAAAATATTCTATTTTCTTATAAAATAATATTTTTAGAATACTGCATAAATAATTTTTATAGCGTAAAAGCAAAATAAATTCCTACATACAGTAGTACAAATAACTAGAGTATGAAATTTAATTTACAGTGACATGTGGACCCCCCAATGACAAAAATAAATGAAGGCTGCAAACTTACAGTTTTTTAGGAAGTAAAGCCAATTGTAGCCTTCGACAATATCAGCTATCTACAGCCTATACTGAGCCTGAAATGGGTGGAAAGGAGGGTGGTGAGATTATAAAATCCCAATGAGTAAACAGACATCATCATAAACATCTAGAGTTGAGTACATGGAGACAATAAACTAAATCATCGTAAACTGGGTCACAGCATTAGAACACATTTCAATCAAAATACGTAACGAGGCTTATGAATCTCATAAAAACTAGGCTTGTGCCATAAATCCATCCTCAGGGACACCTTGGCAGAGGCATCCTACCGAGACCGTTAAGGCTGTTAAAAATTCACATTTCGCATAAAACACATTTTTCGTTGGACATCACAGCCGTTCCTTGGCATTGGTTGAGTTCACCATCACGTGGTGGTTCGGCGTGAAGTGAACTCAAATATCACCTCAGGAGCTACCCTACGCGCCTCTACAACTGAGGTGAGCACACATAAATGGGGTTACCGTGCCCCTCTCATAGGCTGGTCCACGGAACCCGCCTACTGCAATAAGCTAATAATTATCCCACCAATCAATAAAATTCAATAACATGATATGGCAATTATTGTAATTCACAGGCTTTCAAGGCAAACAAACAATCCGTATTTCAATACAATTACCCACCAACCAATCATGCCCGATTTATCATAAGCCAATTAATTTAAACAATCAAATTGCAACAAATAGCAGTCTCTGTGTACTCTATTTTTCAAAATCATTATTAATTTCAAAACAATTTATAAATTAATTTCATTAAAACACATTTATTCATAAAACATGAAAATTTACCTTTTTAAATCCATTTTTCCATAGAATTCATGAAATCATCTAAAAGCCACCCTAGATAATTAAAATGATAGTAAGTTTACTCACAATGTCTAGAGTGCGGATTTTCGAAGTACTCTGACTACTGGTCCTCGGATGCAATTTTCTTACCTTTATCGGAGGACTCACCACCTTAACATAGTACAAAATCGAGAAACTTACTACATTGGCACTAAATCGAAACTAAACTAATTTAGACTACTAATGCATGATATGGAATGCAAAATGCATGGGTAACCATCTAAACCCGATATTGACCTAATTCGTCTTATCTCCAGATTAATTGGCCAACGCGTCCAATTTAGCTCTAAATTGCTCCATTTCTTTTCCAATACCTTAATTCACCAAACACAAGTCAAATAACCTAAAATTTGGCAAAACCATCTTCACTTTTCTTCTTAGAATTTTCTATCAATAATGGTGCATTAACACCGTGATTTTTCCTACTACTTTTCCACACCATAATTCATCATTTTCTAACCAATTCTCTTAAAATAAAAAAAAAATCAAATTCATCCTCACTCAATACAATGTAGGTTAGGCCATTGATGGGCGATGGGGAAAATGAATTCTTTTCTTGTTGTTTTGCTTCTAGACATGGTAAACTAACTAAAAACACTAACATAACTTGAAATCAAATCAATCCAACATCATTCTCTCTCCATACCCATTCGGCTAGCCATGAATTCACCATGAAAACATGAAATTTAACCATGGAAAATAAGGAGAAATGCTTAAGGAAAATAGATTTCAAGTTTAAATTGAGAAATCCTACCTTTTTCACTTGTTTTCCTTGATTTTCCACACTTTTTCTCTTGAAATTCTCCACCTAGGGTTTGTTCTTTCTTTGTTTCCCTATTTTCCTTACTTGGCCGAATATTGGGAGAAAAGTGAGAGGTTTATAGGCTGATTTTTAAAGGAAATAATAAAATATTCTAAGCTAGACAAGTGTCATTTTATTATTGGTCCATTTTTAAAACTTAAAAATTTAAACTTTTTATCTCCACCACATATATTTTCTCACGTATCCATAACATAAAAAGTCAATGGATGAATTCTATGAGCATGACAAGTGTTGGGTGTGTAAAATTATCATTTTGCCCCTTTCCTCGAAAAAACACCGAAATTAAAATTCTTCACTTCTCAAACTCAAATTATACTCCAATAAGTCAAATGTGATCAAAATCTTTCAAAAAATTCTCAGTTTGTCCTCGAGTGGCAAAATTACCATTTTACCCCTAGATAGTGAAATTTTCGGTTTGACTCCAAATTGATCCTCGAACTCTAAATCACTATTTTAAATCATTCCTAGACTGTAAAATTTTCAATTTCACCCTAAAATCTCTATTTGATCTAGTTCGAGGCTTAAATCAACTTTGTTGTACCTCTAGATACAATACCTACTTTTGTAAATTTTTCGGGACTCTCCTAGCATGCAAACATATTATCCATCACATGTATGTCATGACAAGTATTTTATAAGGTCAGGCTTTACATTATATCTCCTTGAGAATCGTGACATGAATTATGTTGAAGTAATGCAAAATAAATAAACAAATGAATAATAAGTTTAGGAAAAACCCATTATATTATGAGTTAATGGGAAGGAAAAATGTTATTCTCTAATGATGCCATATAGACTTTATTTGAATGACTTACCACAATGGGGATTACTTTACATGAGCACCAACTAGTCCTAATTTCTGTGAAATTCTTTATCAGGGGATCACAAGGACGATGGTGATGTCTCGTCAATAGATGCTCTAACAGACGTCATCTATTGTCACTAGGCAAGGATGATTACAAACAAGAACGATGGTAGAAGTCCTGCTTACATCGACCATGACAAAATAGCTATGAGATTAGGCAAGCAAAGATAGCCAAGTCCAATTTATGTTGCATCTTTAAATGACTTTGGAACACTAAATAATGGAGTATTGAGCAAACAAGTTATGAAATTTTGATCTAAAGATATAGCCTTGGTAGCAAGGACTATAATTTAAACAAACCAATGAATAATGGATTTGGAAAAATTGAGGATGAGATAAGGGTTGAGCCCCCACATTTATTCGAGATAAAGGCTAGTACACTTGCGTAAATTTGAGGAAGAATTTCCTTAAGGGAGAGAGAATTAAAACCTTAATGTTTACAATAAATGTAAGTTAGTATTTAACCCAAGGGCATAATGGTCATTTTTTAGGTGAGATTTCTTTTATCATCTATCATGCATGATTTTTTTTATCGATTATAGCCCTTTCCATGTTTTCTTTTATCCTTTGTGGCTTTGATACCTTAGTTAACTATCACAATTGGATATTTCTAAGTCTAGAAAGGGGTAAAAATATGCGATTTTTGTAAAATGATTTAATGAGAATTAAAAATGGCAATAATGGTTCATTTGATATTGAACTAAAGAGCCTAGAGCTTTAATAGTATCTATCACATTCAAAAGCAGCAAACTTGGGTAGAAAAAATGCTCTTTAGTTAAAGGAGCAAACTAAGCGGAATTGCTAGTGTAAAGGTAACACTAAGGTAAGGGAATGCATTTAAATGTTTTCATGAAGGCATGAAATACTTGAATATTGTGAATCAAATGCTTGGAAAGTATGCATAGGAACAAGCCCTTAATGTTGAAAAGGTTTACATCCAAAACAAGAGCTACGTATGATTTGGATACTATTGTTATAATTGTGTTATATGTGTTAATGGAAAATGTTTTCTTATGTTATATGTGAATGTATATACATGTGTATAAGTATTAGAAACTGATGACTTTTGCTTATAAATGTGTTGAACAAAATGGTGGTTGATATCATACATTTATGAAATGCTATATGAATGTGATAAGTATGTGATGATATGAACAGCCTAGGTAGTGGGGCGACGAAATACCATTATTGTTATATATTAGGGTTGGTTACTCTATGGATGTGGGGTGGCGAAATATCACCATCACTATCTATATAAGGGTTGGTTACCTTATGGACGGCCTAATAGTGGGGCAGCAAAGTACCACAATAATGGATGGCTTAGGTAATGAAGCGACGAAGAATCACTATTATTATGACTTGAGGGATGATACATATGTATGTATGGATGAATGCTTATGAGTTAAAAGTTGTGATTGATGATTGAGAATTTCAATCGCATATCAAGTTACAAGTGTTGAATTTGTGATTCCAAATGCATGCATAATGGATTTAGTTTTCAAGGACCAATTGCATGGTATTTATCACAGCCTAATTTTCAGGCCATGATCGATGCAAGGGCCCAATGGGCTCAGCCACTAAGCCCAAGCAAGCCTACTTAATTGATCTTTATACATTAGTCCCTATTCCTTTAGAATCCAAAGCTCGAAATGTTCAAATACCGTTTCTTTGAAAACGATTCATAAAATCCAATCATTCATTCATAATGGCATCATCCACCAATATATTCATAAATAGATTAACAAATAATTCTTAATGTTTCACATTAAATATTCATATACACATAATTGACCTTGACCGTCAGCGGAGTGACTCTGGGCACGATTGATAACACTTAATGTCACATTAAACCTACCGAGCAATGTATAGGGAGGAGCATCTCGTCCTAGGATCCAATCACTTTTAACTCAAGAAACCTAAAACATGAATTTTAAAAACGTGAGTATAAACTCAATGAGTGAACATAGGAAAAGAACAAGCATCAATACAGGAAGTTTTAGAAATCATGATGCATTTATGTTGAAGACAATGCAATTTAACTTAATTTCTTATCACAACGGAAATCTATCTTTGCTGAGGTGAAAATCAAGTGGAAATCGTTTCTCAAGTTTTAACATTCAAAAATCAAAACAACCACAATATAATTTACAAAACCTCTATATATATATATATATATATATATATACTATATAAACATATATATATAACCACCGGCCTCACCCCCAACTCTGTCTCAGCTTACGTGCATTACCACACTGCACATAGCCAAGTCAGCACAGCTCATGTGCACTCATACACCGCACATGGCTAGGTCAGCACAGCTCATGTGCACTCCTACACCGCACATGGCTAGGTCAGCACAACTCATGTGCACTCCTATATCACACATGGCTGGGTCATAATTATCACACAAAAATATGATTTAATGTATAATATACACACCAACATAATGTAAAAACTCATGAATTCATCATGTTCATATCTCATAATATCAAAACATTTCATCAAGGGCTTGTTCCCATGCAACTTTTAAAGAAAACCAACAAAATATTTCAAGTGGCTCAATCAAGCATAAAATCATTTATTCCAAAACATTTTAATGCAAGTTCACTCACCTGGCAACAACGAGATATTAAGTTGCTATTTGTTCGGAGGTGTCTCTAACTATTTTCACTGGCCAATCGCTCGTTATTTATTCCGACAAGCCACCACGATACTCTAACCTTATCTTTGCACTTCCTAGCAATAATACGACCTCAATATACTTAATTACATATGGATACAAGTAGCACTTCAATCAATTAATCCTTACTCAATTTATATTTTTCATCCTATCATGAAACCATCTTCAATTAACTCACATCTTAATACATTTTTTACCAAAATTACTTACATCCATTGCTTACGAAATTCCTTCGATTATATCATCGGCAACTTAATTATGATATCACGTGTCTACTTCAGCCTTTCTAAATAATTTCCACCCAAATTCATCTTATATTTCCACACATAATCCACATATATGGCAGCAACAATCATTCTCACTTTCACTCAATTATTTTCGAGTTTGCACGCATCGTTATCTATCTAACTTTCAATACTTTGTTTCTCAAACCTCCATCCACAATATTCCTTTTTCATTTCTTTCAAACGACATGCCATACAATCTTAACAATTTTCAACTAGCTTATGCAAATAGATCCTTTCAACAACCATAATTCCCCACAATATTCAACTAACCGTAGGCTTTAAAACATAGTGTTAAGCTTACCGTTTTCCTTTTCCACTTTGAGTCCTTCATGTACCCATGGGTTTATTTGCTTACATGTTATCAATTTTTTCTCCAATCAAGCCAATCTTTGCTGCCACAAGACTTTTCTCTAAGTCACTAACTCAATTTCAAAGACTACTCAAGCCAAAAGCAAGAATTCTTACCGTTTCTTACTTGAATCACCAAAACCAAGCTTTTTCTCTCTTCCTCTCCTTTTCTTTCTTCTTCTCCTAGAGTTTATATGTGCTGGAAATTGGGGTTAGAAGTTGTAACTTTGGTGCACAAGAAGTTGGGAGAAGAAAGAAGCAAGAAGAGAAAAGAAAACAAGGAAAGAAAATGAAAGGAAATTAGTTTTCCATGGGAGAATGAGAGAATGGCGCTAGAAGCTTCAAGAATGAAGAAGAAAATATATTGCTGGGAGGATAAGGATGGTTTTGGGCTGAAAAAAATTAGAGTCAAAGCTTCCTTTGGAAGCTTTGACCAAACTTCAAGTAAAATTATCGTTTTACCCTCTTTATTTCTTTCCATTTTAATTTAGTCCTCCCAACACTCATTTAACTCCAACTTCCTTCTATTATCTTCTTCTACACATGTACAAACAAAGTATGAAGTTTGTACTCCAACGCGATGTCCCCGTAATATTTAAAATATTTATTTACCTACGCTATCTTTACTCAATAAAGACACGCGGCCCCATTAACGTCATTTTTTTCCAAAATTTTTCTCATTCTTCTTCTCCCCCACTTAGGTTGCCCATATATTCTTTTCATGAAAAATTTTGACACTGAATAAAATATTAATATTTTAATATTATTTTATTAATAAAATATTTTTTTATTCTAAAAATTCCTTTTGTCTCCTCATGTCTCCTTGGTACCCAAAATACCTTATTATACCTCAATTGACTTCCGAATCACTTTTTATCTCACAAATTCTTCTCTAAAAAAAATTATTATTTTATTATTATTTCCTCGTGTGCAGAATATTTTATCCCAAACCAATCCTTTCATCTTTCATCATTTCTAAACATTATAATTAACATCAATTGGCATCCAATAAGCTTTATTAGTCACCATATCAAAGTACGAGATATTATAGTACTAAACAAAAAATGGCATTGTTTGTAAATTAATCTACCGTTATTGCTGGTTCCCTTCCTTATCCCTCACTGAGTTTGTACTCATCCCTTTTAAAATTGCATGTTTTGGTTTTCAAATCCGAAGGTAGTTGGATCATAGTCTTTAAGGCGGATCCTCATACACCTAATAGTTGGTAGGCATCTATAATGGCATTTTGTAGCCGTAACCCCACCAAAGTCACTCTGCCAATAGTCATAGGTCATCTTGCATTTAAGTGTAAACTTGTTTTGATGTCAATCATGGGATATTTTTTTATTCATTGAGTGGTCAAAATTATTAAAGATGCAGCCATAAGGTGGCGAGTGATAGATATTATTTCAGAATGACATGAACAAGTTTTATAAAGCATATAAGCATATATTTGTCCACTGAGAAAATAAATGGAAATGCCTTTAAATGGTCTTGAAAGAATGAGGTATTGATGAATAGGTTTATAAGGAAAGGCTTCTTTGGGTCTTATGGGCTACGCCTATTAGGCCCATGCGCGCCCCAAATTGAGTTGTGACAAAACTCAACCTTCCATGGAAGCTTTAACTATGGCTAGTTTTTTTTTTTATGGAAAAAGAAAAGTAACAATGATGTGACTTTTTCTCACAGTGGAAAATCAGGGTATGTGAAAGATAAATGCTACAGAATAATCAACTCTCCACTAGATTTTAAATTCACTAAAGGAAGGAACAATCTTAAGAAATTTGCTCCAACAGTAAACAACACTGTAGTTAATGTATAGCTTGGCCAACATGAGGAAGATGCTAATACGTTATCTCAATTTTCTCTTACAAAAAGTTAATATCAAAACTCATGGTGCTTATCATTATCAATGAGCAAAAGACTAACATTGGTGATGACCTACATTCTTCAAACCTACTCTCCTCAAGCTATAACAGAATGAATCCTCACTCACATAGAATTTCTATGGTAGCCTATACTTTTCAAGAGATAGTGGAATGAATCCTTACTTACATAGAATTTCTATGGTCAATTCAACAATAGAAAGTAAATTTTTCAAACCTTTCTATTTAAACTTACATAGGTGCAGTATTTGATGAATCATTTGGTATTAATGTTCATACATTTGATCATTTTTCCTAAATAATAGATGCAGATGCATTTGATCATATACATGTTATATTAGTAAAGAATGTGTATATATATATACATGTGTGTGTGTATTCCTTATGGAAGGTTAGCAGCTCCAATGTGTGTGATAATGGCCCTATTTTTATTTGGCATTTATATGATTTTATACATGTTAAATATTTTGTTTCATAAATGAGTTTACGAAATGTAATATTTGATATGAAGAAATGTTGTTAGATTTGCAACTATCTCATTTTCAAGGTTTAAAGGAGAAAACTATGATTATGTAATGGTGCATGCTTATTACGAATTGTTGATTTGTGCTAAAACTCTTCTCTTGGCTTGTCCCCTTTCCCGTATCCACTAACGAAGTCATTGTAACTCACCCGTTCTTTTCCCCTATTTTGTTTTTAATATATCAATAGCTTGCTTGGTTTCGCAACTTGTGGAGTAATAGCCCAGTTCATTCGTGGTAGATGTGGTAGAGCCTTCCTTCTAACCTTTCAATGTCGTTACACTCCACAGTGTGTCGAGTCAAGCCTTTGAAATATTATGATGATAATGAACTAGTTATGTAAATAAATATTGAATTAGTCATACTTGTTTATGTTTTCGAATATTATGTTGAGCCCTGGAAATGGGTGCATGTGAATGATAAGACTATGGAGGATGAACCATAGTAACAAAGGCACGGGATGCGTGTTAGACCACAGTTGTTATGACATTGTGAACATTTATACGAAATGTGATAGAAACAACACTTTATGTTGAGAAGTTCCATATTGTGGTGGCCTTAATGAATTATTTGTATATTATTAACTGTGAATGGAAATGAATATGAATGCCATGGATGACTAGCCTATGCATTATTGGTTTAGGCTTGCTTGGACCTAGTGAGCTATACCTACGACGGTTCATGTGCTTGTCATGATACCTCAAGAAAATGGGATGTGACATCTTTATTTTGCTTCCACACTTAACATAATAGAAAGAAATTTGACCCTAAGGCAAGAAAGTGTGTTGTGTTCATTTGTTACCTTGTAGGCATAAAGGGATAAAACATAAGATCTTTATAAACATCAAGTATTCATTTCTAGGAATGTGATCTTCCATGAACATATATTTCCCATTCAAAAATTTCATTCACGGCCACCAGACTATAGTCAACAGTTTTCTAATGATAATTCTTCTTGTGACAGTTTTTCTTATGATTTTTTCAATTCACCATCTTATTCATCTTTGTTTGATAATGCTCATATTATTCAAGATGATTCATCGTTTTCTTCATTTACATCACTTATATCCAATTGTCCTTCTGAAAATACCTTTTCAAGACCTAATCAAATTTTTAAACACGCATCTATTGAAAATACCTTTTTTTCTTATTAAGGATCATGACATTAATCAACAACCTGGTATGACTTCTCCTATTCCTCCTATAACCTTTTCACCTAGAAAAAGCACAAGAATCAAACAACTACGTAAATATCTAGAAATTTATAAATATAACTTGCCTTCACATTTCAATTTGGTCACTCAACACTTTATTTCCTTTTTTTTTTTTGTCTTTATGCCAACTTTCCCCTTCTCATCATGCTTTTACTACCTTTCTTAGTCAAATAAAAGAACCACATAACTTTCATCAGGCAGTCAAATATGTTGAGTGGCAAGCTTCCATGAAAGCTAAAATGGAAGCTTTGAATGATAATAGGACTTGGTCCATAGTACCCTTTTCTCATTATGCTCATGCTATAGGCTGTAAGTGGGTCTACAAATTCAAAATGAATGTTGATGGTAGTGTGGAAAGGTACAAAGCTAGGTTTGTTATCAAGGTATATAGTAAAAGGGAGGGATTTGACTACACTGAAATCTTCAATCTTGTTACTAAGCAAACAATAGTTAACGTTTTCTTAGCCTTAACAGCTATATATAAATGGCATTTGTCCCACTTGAACATTAATAATGCCTTTCTCAATGGAGATCTTGATGAGATAGTGTATATGGACTTTACTTGAGGGTTATAAAGTTAAGGGGGATGTAGTACCTCGTATTTTGATACGGTGACTAATAAAGTTTACGGATGCCAATTGAGGTTAATTACCGAGTTAAAAAAGGTAATTCAGAAGTAAACTTGTGAAATCTCGATCTCCATAGGCACATAACTAAAAGTAGACGCGATAATGTGGACTAGGGGTAATTTCATAATTTCTCTTGCTGAGCTCCTACGAGTAGGTTTTCTTGATGCTATTAAGGTCTAAATAGGCCTAAGGAAGGAATAAATTATGTTTATGATGGTAAATAAATGAAGAAGATAAAAATAATGATAATTTCCACGGTAAGGGTAAAATGGTCATTTTGCATCTTGGGTCTAAAATTTTATGTCTTCATGAACCTGAGTATTTCTAGACTATTATGGACCTTGCCCTAGTGTCAAAAGAGTAAAAGGTTGCACAAAGGATGAGAGGAAGACAAAGTCACCATGTTAAGGGCATTTTGGTAATTTATGTGAGAAATGGATAAACTTTAGATATAAATATCTAAAGCTCCAGCAATTTCCAACAGCTTTCAGCCATTTCTTCTTCCTTTCCCCTCTCACGTTTCTTCATCTCCAAGGGAGCCTCCCTTAAAGCTTCCATAACTTTCTCTCTCTAGCTTCAATTTCATGCTTTTAAGCACTTTTTTATAGAACCTTTTGTGCTCTTTCACTCTCTCACCTTAAAACCCTTAAAAAGTATTACTTCCATCTTCCTCTCACTAGCTGGACATGTAAAGAGAGAAAGTGATTTCCCTTGTTAGCTTGAAGAAATTTGAAAGAGAATTCAACTACAAAGACCATCACGGTGAGTATAAGTTAGGGTTAAATTTCTTTAGTTGTTGATAGTGGCTAAGAATTGGGTTTGTGAATATTTCATCATTGACGTTGTTTATTCACTCTTAGGGTGACTAGAGTGGTGTGAATAACTAGCCATTTAATGGCAATTGGAAGCTAGTTAGGAATAACTAATGGAACTTGGTTAGGAAAGAGCTTTTGGACTATATTAATGCCAATTTGGGTTGGTTGTGATGTTATGTGTGTATAGGTTCCAACAAGGCCTCACATGTCTATTTGGAGTATTAGTTGAGGTTAGAGTCAAGCAAAAGAATCAACAAGACTAGTGAGTGAACTTGCATTTCAAAATTTCTTTGGGAAATGTAATGTATTTGGATGAACATTTGAATGATTTTATCCAACTTTTCTTTAAAAATGTGTGCTAGGGAACAAGCCCTTGATAAAATGTTTTGATGTTGTGAAAAATGTGAAATATGTAAAAGGATGAATTCATGTGCTTCTATATTATGTTGGTAGGTATATATATGAATATATGTTTTGTATTGATGAATAATGTTGTGTGATGATGTTGAAGTGTGCGAGTAGGAAGTGCACACATGATGATGATAGAGTGTGCGAGTAGGGAGTGCACACATAATGATGATAGAGTGTGCGAGTAGGGAATACATGATGATGTTGAAGTTTGCGAGTAGGGAGTGCACACATGATGATGATATTGCATTGAGTTGAGTGTGGTGGGATGGTATGCATGATGATGTATGTATATACAAATATATATATATATATATATATATATATATATATATGTTATAGAAAGTTTATGAAAATAATTGTGATTATTTTATGTGTTGGTATTATTAATTGCTCCTAAATTGCTTTTCATTTCAACAAGAAATTGGCTTTTGATGTAACAAGACCCATGTCACTTAAAATGCTCTGTTTCTCGCTGCAGAGAGATTCATTTTCGCTGCAGTGAGAAACTCTCGGGTTTTGGGGGTCACACTGGCCTGATTATCGCTGCAGCGAGAAACTCTTGGGTTCTAGTGCAGTGCTTTCACTTCAATGAAGATTTTGACCACCTTTCAGTCCGAACTAGAAAAGTGGTAAACATAAAAGTTGTAGCCCTACCTCTTAACTTTCTAATGGTCTAAAAATCAAGTCAATTTAACTTCTGTAGTAGGAGATATTATAGAAAAACTGAAACATATGCAAACTAAGACTATTTCTCGCTACAGCAAGAAACTTGCTGCCATGCTTGCTACCTTGCTTGATTTTGACCTATTTTTCACCCATTCAACTTCATGGATTGATCATGGGTTTTTGCAACACTATGAGGTTATTGATCAAAGTTTGAAATGAGGGGTTTTTAGTAAGAAATTAAATCAATTGCATTGTTTTTAAAACAAGTGCATCATGATTTCCAAATTCCTTCTATCGATTGCTTGTTCCCTTCTTATGTTCACTCACTAAGTTTTATACTCACGTTTTTAAACTTCATGTTTTCATATTTGGAGGCAGTTGGGACCTAGATTGAGTTGTCCATGTATGCTCACTTTCTTGGTAGGTACTATGACATCTCAGTAGCTGTACTTTCACCAATGGTCACTCCATTGAAGGTCAAGGGTCTATTACCTGTGAACGCATATATGTAATGTAATTCGCTAGGATCCATATTATAAGTCAATTATGTATATTTGATTACTGATGCCACTAAGAGTTGGTAAACGAGTGACATTATTTTGACATAATAAAATTGTGAGTTTTGGGTCACTATAGAATATTACTAAAATATTTTTAGTTCAGAATTTCAATATGTGGTTTTAGAAATGATGGTTGGGAATGATGATCGGGTTTGTATAAAAAGGCTTGCTTGGGCTTAGTGGGCTATGCCCATTGGGCCCATGCGTCGGTCATGGCTCGGTATTTGGGTTGTGACAGGGGAGTACCCCCTCTTACTCAAAAATAGTTTGCAAGCTTAGGAAGTCATTATATGGGCTTAAGCAAGCCTCAAGACAATTGCATTACAAATTCATTATTGCCTTATTGAGTTCTAGTTTCCAATAATCTAAAGTTGATTGCTCTTTGTTCATAAAAAAAAAAATAATTATGGTGATGTTGTGGCATTGATGGTTAATGTAAATGACATTGTGGTTGGTAGCATTTCAATTGAAGCTACAAATAAAGTGAAACAGCATTTACGATCCTAATTTAAGCTCAATGATTTAAGAGGGCTTAAATATTTTCTTGGTTTGGAAGTTGATAACTCTATGATATAGAGTTATTTAAGCTTAATTTTTATAGTAATTTGGCTTAGTTCTTGTAGTAATGCATAGACATTAGTAGGTTTTATTTAATTATTTTAAATTAGTTATTTTAGGTGAGTCAATCTAATCTAAGTTAAGTTTATGCTTAATTTGGTATTAATGTGGTTAAGATAGGTTGTTATTGATTTATTTTTGCTTTCGTAGGTGTTTGATGAAAGAAGAATTTTAGTGGACAAAGAAGAGCAATTTCAAGGTGCAGACCTCTACTGCATATGTTTTGGTTTTTCAACTATAACTATTTCTAAAAAACTCCAAATGAGATAATTCTTAGACCATTGAAAAGATAAGAGAAAAATCTACAACCTCATGTTTACCACTTCACCATTTCAGCCTGGAAGGTGGTCAAAAATCTTATCGAAGTTGATGTACTGCAGCAATCCCAAAGCAATTACGATTTCTGTTAATTAATTGGGCAAGGCTGCGACCCACATATTTTGATGAGGAAATTTTAATTGGAATTGACTTTTTTCTTCACCCAACTTGGCCTAACTTCAAAGTCCTATAAAAATAACTTTTTAGAAGACTTTTAGAAGAGATAGGACGAGACACCAGATTGACAACTGAGATTCAAGCCACAAAATTGTTGAAAAAAAAAAGTCTCATTGGAGCTGAAAAGAAATTGAAGGATTCAAGAAGATTTGAAGATCAAGAGTTTCACTCTTGGAGTTTCTTTATTCTTTATTTTTCTTAGTTTAGTTTCAATATTTAAACTTTATTTGATGATGATGTGTGACTTGATAGGGAACTAAATTGTTTATCTAAGATTATGATTGAACTCAATATATAGTCTGATTTATTTATCTCTCTTTTGCTTATGTTTGATGGATTTAAGTTGTTTATTTTATTCTGTTCTTAATGCTTCTAATTGCCTAATCACCAATTAGATTGAATTGCAAACCTAGGTTAAATCTTGACGAAGGAGATTTAGGTAAACCTTGAATAGAATAGCATATGATCGAACGCACTTATTTGATTAGGTGGTTTGATTTGCATATAGGGTAGACGTACACCTATAAGCCATACATAGCCAAAATTAGAGCACAAACATAATAAATCTTTTTTCTATTTAATTTGCATAGACATATAGTAAATTAATTGGGATAAGTATTTTTACGAGAAACTCAACAGAGACTTGTAAATAATTTAGGACTTTAGATTAGCAACTTAATCCATTAAATTGAGTTAAGAGAGAGAAACAATAATTAGATGAAGTATTAAGGGATATCATAATCTCAGGTATGGTAGTCACTCGAATTTAATAAAGTAAATTTGCTAATAGATTTTAGATTAGTTTTATTTTTAGTTTATTAGTTTTAATTATAATTTTAATTGCTTGGATAAGATTAGGATGGTCTAGTTTTAGTAGTTAATAGTAGGAATTAAAATAATTCTCCATGAGAATGATACTTTATTCATTACTATATTACTTGTTAACGATACATGCACTTGCGTGAGAAATCAACAACAGAAGTTTCAAGGTCAATCGAAGGCATATTTCTTTGCCAAGGAAATATGCTTTAGACTTGATAAATGAATATGGATTCTTAGTTGCTAAATCTGCCTCACTCTTATAGATTATAATTACACGCTTGCAAAGAGTGAAGGAGATGAAGACTTTGTGGACTTTACTGTATACAAATAGCTTGTAGGAAGACTTTTGTATCTTAGATTCACAATACTAGACATTGCGTATGTTGTGCATTGCTTGTCTCAATTCATGAATAGGCTTACTAATGACCATTTGCAAGTTGCATTAAGGGTGCTAAAGCATCTGAAGAAAGAACTAGGATAGGTCATCCTTTTGGCATCAGAATCCAAGCTACATTTGAAGGTCTTCACTACTAGTGATTAGACTGGTTGTCAAGATACTAAAAGATCTATTACTGGTTTTGAAAATTTCTTTGGACATTCATTGATTAGTTGGAAATCTAAGAAGCATTCTGTAATGGCAAAGAGTTCTACAAGGTCGTGGCAATTGCATGCTGTGAAACTATGTGGATTTAATGTTTATTGAAGGACTTTTATTTTAATCATGAAGCAATAGTGGATCTTTATTCTAACAAGCAATATGCTCTTCATATATGTAGAAATCCAATCTTTCATGGAAGGACTAAACATATAAAAATTAATTGTTATTTTATAAAAGAGAAGGATTAGCAAGAATTGTAGCACCACAACATGTATCAGATTGTAAATATCTTTACTAAAGCATTGTAACTAGGCCAATTCAACACTTTGGTAAGCAAGTAAGTATTTTAACATACATGCTCATCTTGAGGGGGAGTTTGTTCAATGGAGATATATGAAAGCATGTGTAGAGCACATTCAGTTAGTTAAATGGTAATTACTGCACTTTTAAATAGTTGAATTATTTAAGGTTATTATAATAACTTTGTATAGTCCAATTAGTTAAATTTGTTAGCTTTGTAAGGTAGGTAGAGAAAGGGAAGAGTTGGTTAATTAATATGTTAGTATAAGAACTAGTATTGTGTAATCGATTTTGCAAGTAATGAAATTCTTAGAAATCTCAATTCATTTATGTTTTCCTTCCTTTATCAATTGATCTATTTACAAGTTTGAACAAGTACCATGTGGATAACTTTCGTTTTCATAGAGGGTTAGGCTATTAATTTTGTGTAGTGAAATTATGAAAATACCCTCAATTCAAACTTAGCCTATTCATTCACATAAGGGGTTTTCTTTTTACAATTTAATTTTGTAAAATTAATCATTTAACCCCTTATTGGAATAAAATTTATCCATATGGTCCTAATTGACAAAAAAGACATTCATAGGTTGCTAACTAGTAAAAACTAAAAAAATTATAAGGTGTTATATAAGAAAAGTTAGAATCACAAATATTAATTTTTTTCGTTTCCCCTTTTTCTTTAAAAGAAAGGTGAATTTCATTTCATTACTAAACACCTAAGCAATAACAATATGAATAACCACATATTAACACAATCATTGCCCCTCATATTATAATTTATCCTACTGCATGAAGAAAGGGCCTCATTAAAAACCTTTCCATGGAAAAACCTATAGGGATAAAAAATATGAAAAAGAAGAAAAATGACCTTTCCACCATGCATTTCTGATCCCATTACCCAACTTGTCTCATTACACTAAAGTTCCATCATGCCCAAATACACTTTAAGCTTGAACTGGTAATTCAAAAGTTCCCTTCGTAGAACCTGGTCCACTCCTAACATTTTAATAAACTTGGCTATTCCATGAGCAACCATATTTGCCTCTTTCCTATAGTGATCAATTGAACAACAACTAAGCTACCCCGTAGGCAAATTACAATCTTCAACCACATGACTTATGTCTCCATTATAAGGCTTCTCTTTTACCCAACTAACAACCTACTTGCAATTGATCATAACCTCTTTTACCATAACATTCTCTCGACAGCAAACCATAAGTGACCATAACAATGAATGCAATTAAGCCACCACAACACTTTAATTGTAATCAAGGTTTGCTGCACCCACCAATACGAATTCACCATTAGAATCTCTCACAATGAATCTTTCACCCACCCATTTTCCACCATTTATAACAATACTTCTACATCACAGTTAATTTTCAACCCATTAGGACATCTCCAACACCTTCCTTCATCTTCACCTTCCATCTCACTCAGATTGCTCACAGACATTTCACTGTGATATTGTGAATACATGTCATAACCCAATTCAACTACATCTCTTAAATCCTTTTTTTTTTGTTTAAAAATCACTTCATTTCATACCTTTTAAAGTGCCCACATAACACAAATAATCTTTTATAATTCATCTTTACTAACATCTTTAATCATCATTTAAATCTAGTCTCCTGTAGAAGAGAAATTTTTTGAAATTTCTCTAAAGCTCCATTTTGACATAAGCCATACCACCCTAGCAAACAAACAACTACATAAGCTATGAAAATCTGTTTCTAACTCCTCATCACAAAATAGTAGCCTAATTCCACATTTATCCTCCTCCAGATCAATGTTACTTGTGTGCGAAGACAACCATTTAACACTCTCCATACAAACATGAGTATTTTCCTTGGCACATTCAAACTCCGTATTTTCCTCTAAGTCAACACTGCATGAATAGATGAGCTTGCCTCATTTAATCCCCACAATGTACAACATAATATTCTATATCTCAATCTTACTGTATAATCACCATGTTTGCTATTAAACTGAATTTGAAGATCATCAAGTCTCATAATGCTCAATGGAAAAGACAACATTAACAAGTTTTCATATGGTAGTAAGCAAGCTTTTATTTTCCTTCGTCCCATATCATTTGATCCATCAATATAAATTCAATCACCTTTGTCGAGTCATCCACCATTGCATCACATACAAGAACCGACCTAGGAGTATCATATGGTATTGTTATCGGATTTACCATGTAAGTGCATGTATTGTTAGCAAGTAATATAATAGAAAGTAAAGTTCATTCCCACAAAGAATTGCCAAAACCTTTTTGCTAAGTACTAAAATTTACACAACTTAATCTTATCTAAAGTACTGAATTTAAAGCTACTAAAACTAAAACTAAAATTGAAAGCAAAAATAACAATTTAACTAGAATCAATCAAGCAAAAGTCTAGAACCCCAATATCCCCTTAATGTTTCATTGAATCTCTTCTACTCTCTCTTTACTTACTAGATAGGCTTAAGTTATTAACCTAGAGTTCTAATATATTTATAAGTCTCTTTCTATATTCTTATAAAAATATCTTCCTTAACCAAATTATTATATTCCTATACAAATTGAAATTAGAAAAACACACTCAGCTTATACTCTAATTTTGGCTACATATGACATGTAAATGTATTCCTACCCTATACGTGAATCAAATCAATCATCGTATGCAATTGATATTGAATATATGCTATTTCATCTATGGTTTACTCTAAACTCCATATTTCAGTTTTGTTTAGATTTCCAAATCAATCTAATTAGTGATCAAGCAATCAGACACTTTGAGAACAAGATTGAAATAAACAACTCAAGCACTCTTAATCATAAGCAAGAAAGAATATTAAAAATTCAAACTACGTATTGGGTTCAATTATGATTCTAGATAAAAAAAATTAGTTCCATATATCTAATAAAAACACCATTCAAAAAAGAAATTTAACTATCAAAACTTAATAAAGAAAGTATAAAGATAACAAAAGAAGAAAGAACTCCAAGATTTCTCAAGTCTTTGATCAGCAATCTTCCTTGTTTTCCTTACTTTCTTGCTAACCTAAATGCTTCTTTTTCTTCAAAAAATCCTTGCTTAATTGTTCTTGAAACATGCTCTGAAAGAGGGTTTAAATAGAGCTCAAGTTTGTGTCAAAATAGAAGTCTAAATGCACAAGAAGTCTTCTCAGACATGTGAGCACTAAGGCCTTCTTTCCTTAGGCATTGTGCCGTCATGCTCACGGTATCTTTTTTTTTTAGCTTTTTCTTTTGAGAGTAGCAACGCTGCCTCTTTGGTGGCTATGACACCAAGTCCTCTATTATGCTGAAGCGTACTTGCTTTGTCGAGGCACCGTGACACTCTTTGCTTCCATGGTTGCGGCCTTCTATGCTCTGACTTGAATTTCCAAGTTCTACTGCACTGCCACAAATTGTGATGCAATTTTCTTCTTATTTGAAGATAAACTGGGCAAAGTTGTAATCATAAAAATTGTAGATTTGCCTCTTAGATTTTCAATGGTTTAAGAATCACGTCAATTGGACTTCAATAGTGGAAAATATGCTCAAACTATCTGAACATATGTAGTGAAAGTCTACACCTTGAATGCATTCTTCTACATAAAGCATAACCTTTTTCATAGCACACCTACAAAAGCAACAAACTAACTTAAATAATAACTAAACCTAAAGCAAAATATCATAAATAACTTAAAGCAGTTAAACCCAATATAATTAACTTAAGTGAAATAAATGACTAAAAATAATTAATCCTTTGTGAGACTCTAACCTCTATAAGCTTGTAAATAAGTATAGATGTAATAACACGAGCTAGGAGTAGTTTTGTCATTTCTTCTAATAGCTCCCAGAAGAAATTTTTAAGATATTTTAAGGTCTAAATAGGCATAAGATCGTATAAATGATGTGTAATGATAAAAACACGAAGAAAACTAGAAATGACAATAATTTTCACAACATGGGCAAAATGGTCATTTTTCTCCCTGAGTCAAAAATTTTAAGTTTTCATGAATCCAAGTATATTTAGACCATTATAGACTTGGCCTCAGTGTTAAAAGAGTAAAAAGATTTCGTAAAGGGGTGGAGAAGGACAAGTTAACTTACTAAGGGCATTTTCGTAATTTCTAAGGGAGTGGATAAGCTTGGGCTATAAATATCTTCTCCTTCCAACAACTTCTTAAATTTTCAGCAGCTTCTTCTTCTTGTTCTCTTCCCATCTCACGTTGCTTCCATTCTCCATGGAAGCTTGATGTGAAGCTTTCATAATTTTCTCTCTCTAGCTCGAATTTTCATACATTTATGCCCTTTTGACTAGAACCCTTGTATTATTTCACTCTCTTACTTTAAAACCCTTGAAAAATCTTGTTTCCATACTCTCTCTCACTAGTTAGGTGTTTTAGAGAGAGAAAGAGGAAGCTTTACAATAGTTTGGAGAATTATTGGAAATAATTTCAAAGTTTTAAAGCTATTAAGGTGAGTAGTAAATTTGAGTTGAAATTTTAGTGTTGAGAATGACTAGAGATTTGATTTGTGAATAATTTGTAGTTGAGATTGTTAATTCACTTTGGAATGATAGGATAGTGAAAATGGATAGCCATTTAATGGCCATTTGAAGTAAGCTAAGAGAAAGCTTTTGGATTCTATTAGTATGTGAATTAACATAATTGTGATGTTAATGTGATGATAGGTTCCAACAAAGCCACACCGTCCCAATTAGACCATTAGGGAAGTTAGGGTCGGTTAAAGGCTTAATAAACACCGGTGAGTGGACTTGCATTTCAAAAATTGTTTTGGGAATGTAAACTTCTTTGCACTATATACTTGAATGATTTTATTCAACTTTCTTTAAAAATGAGTCCTTTGGGAACAAGCCTTTGATAAATTGATTTCATGATGTGACATGTGGCTGTTATGGATGGTTGAATTACTACACTATGTTGATATATATATACGAATAATGTTGTGTAATGATATTGACCCGACTATGTGCAAGTAGGAGTGCACATAAGTCGTTGCTGACCCGGCTATGTGAGAGTGGGACTGCACATAAGCCGTTACTGACCCGGCTATGTGTGAGTGGGAGTGCGCATAAGCCGTTACATATGAGATGATGATGATGGGAGGGTGTACATGATGATTGATATATATATATATATATACATACATATATGGTATATGGTTGTAATGAAAAAAAATGTGAGCATTTGAATTGTTGAAATTTGGGAGTTTGTATGTGTTACATGTTGCTTTTGTTATTTTAGTAGGATCGCTTTGATTTAAGGAAAAAGGAAACTTTTTTCTTGATGTTTTGATTCTCGTTGCAACGAGGTTCATTCTCGCTGCAGCGAGAAACTCTCGGGTTTTGAAGGGGTAGACTAGCCAAAAACTCGTTGCAGCAAGAATGGATTCTTGCTGCAGCGAGAAACGTACTGTAGCTTCTCTCTGCAGCAAGAAACTTTCAGTTTTGAAACTCAAAATTTCGCTATAGCAAGATTCAATCTCGCTGCAGCGAAAAACTTTCTGTTTTTCTCCTCATTTGGTTTGGTTGCTACCCTATTTTCTATTTCTTTGGTACCATAATTGAGCATGGACTTCCAACATTAAGGAATAAATGTATTAAGTTTAAAATGATGAGGTTTAGTGAGAAACCCTCGGCTAGATAATAATTTAAGTCAAGTGTCGTTGCAGCGAGAATGCCTTTCCGCTGCAACGAGGACCCGTCGTTTATTTGACTTGATTCGTATTAATGCTATTAAAGTTTCACTCTCCAAATCTTTTGTTGAGCATGGACTCTTTTCAATAAGTGATTTTTCTCATGCGGGGTTTACATGAGAGGTTTAACAAGAACTCAAATAAATTGCATTGTTTTGAAAAATGGATGCATTATGATTTCGTTAAACATTCCTTATGGTATGCTTGTTCTCTTCTTGTTCACTCACTGGGTTTATACTCACCATTTTCAACTTCATGTTTTCAAATCAAGAGGCAGCCGGTAACTAGGACGAGGTGTCCTCATAGACTTGTATCCATCTTTTGGTAGGTGTCTCGGCATTCAGTAGCTTTACATTCGTCCGAGTCTCTCCGCTGGAAGTCGAGTATTCTTTTGTTGTGTATAGACAAACCTAACGTAAATTATTAAGATACATGTTGTAGACAATGTATATACACTTGTTTGGTATGCCAGTATGGGGTGGTAATGTTTAATATTATTTTGATCCTAAGTTATGAAATGTGACTTAGCAGTTTATGATGGAATGATGAACATGTCAGATTAATAGGCTTGCTTTGGCTTAATGGACTACGTCCATTGGGCCAATGCGCCGGTCATGACCCGAAATTTGGGTCATGACATACTTCAACTAAATCTTAAGATCTTCGACAAAATACACTTAAAATTGTGACCTAATAACTTTATCAAATAGAGTTATCAAGTATCCAGTTATCCTTTTTGACCAATATATTGCTTTTATTTCCAACTATCCAGAAAGAACCTCTGCTAATAACAAATTGAATTTCTCTGATACTGTGCCTCAAATAATTCAAATTAGAACCTATTAATGTTTCCACAAAATTCACACAAGGAAAATAATGTACCTTAAGCACCTTGTACACAAGAGTAGTCTCTCTTATCTACAACTTCCAACCCTGTTTTGCCAACATAGCCAAGTTAAAATTTCGAGTGTACCTTTAAATTCCATTCCTCTAGAATGCTTAGATGTACACATTGCTTTCAAATTCTTCCAATGAATTCTGGAATCTATTTCATTCCTTCCCCACCAGAATCTAGCTGTAACAAAATCAATTTCTTTATATAGGTTTTCCGGTAGCTTAAAGCAACTCATCACATAAGTTGGTGATGCTTGTGCCACAGCCTTAATTAAAACTTCTCTTCCAGCCATAGACAACAATTTATTTTTCTAGTTAGAGATTCGTTTCATCACTTTCTCTTTGACATAGCTGAAAATTTGTCTCTTTGAACCTCCACAAATAAGAGGCATTCCAAGATACTTACCTCCCCATTAATCTCTATGCACACCCAAAATCTGACAAATTGTATCAATGTCATTATCACTCGTATTTCTACTGAAGAAGACAGTTGATTTTTCAAAATTAATTTTTTGCCCATAAGCAAGCTCATAACAATTAAAAATTTTTTTAAGATTCTCCACCTTCTGGTTCCTTACTTTCCCAAAAATCATACTATCATCAGTGAAAAATAAATGGGTAATATTTGGACCACCCCTATTCACTTCCAAACTTGAAATACTTCTGCCACTTTTCGCAACTATCAACAGACAAGATAATGCTTTAGATACAATCACAAATCGAAAAGGAGACAACGAATCACCTTGTCTTAGACCTCTAGATGGCATTATCATATTCCCTAGGACTCTATTGATAAGAACCGAGTAAGTCACCATATAGATGCATCCATGTCAATGAATTTCTGATCAAATCCCATCTTTTACATAATCCCTTTCACAAAAGCCCATTCTATACTATCATAAGCCTTGCTCATATCCAGTTTAAATACAAAATTCCCCACCTTTCCTTGTCTTATGTTATGCAAAAAATGAATTATCTCATGAACCACAACAACATTGTCAGAGATTAACCTACAAGGGATGAAAACACTCTGATTTTCAAATATAATACTAGATAAAATAGACTTCAATCTATTCGTGAGCACTTTGGAAGCTATTTTGTAAATAACGTTCCAAAGACTTGTGGGCCTGAATTGACTTACCAGTTCGAGTTGGGCTATCTTTGGGATAAGGGCAAATGTGTGTATGATTAATATCATCGGTCTCGACTCTCCCTTCCAAAAAATCTATAAACAAACCTGTGGATGCTCAAACCAATTATATTCCAAAATCTCTGATAAAACAAAGCAGGCAAATCATCTGGACCAAGAGCTTTTATTAGATGCATTTGAAACAATGCCAACCTAGCCTTTTCCAATGAGATAGCTGCAATCAAACTCTCATTCATTCCCACTGTCTCTCTCGACTGAACAAAAGCAAGCACCTCATTTCCACATGATCTCTTCTTCCCTTGCCAAATCATGCAACTCTCTCTGGATACTTTTGATAAGATGGCCACCATTGTTTACGACGTCCTCAATATGAGCAGCCTGCAACTCTTTTGCTTCAATGACAAAGATTGTGGGGCTTCTTGCGCTATTGTTTCATCTACGCAATAAACCCTAGATATGGCTTCTATTATTATCCAAGTTATTAGGAAGGAGAAATTATTAAAATGTTTAATTAAGCATCGTATCTTGATTTGTATAACCTATAAGTAATGCGGTAAGAACCCATAAATGATGAAGTAAGAAGCGCTTCTCAAAAATTACACTACCAATAAATATTCTTGTGTAAGTTAATTATTATCATAATCTGGTTGGAGTTGAAGCTATAACTCAACAGCTGTACTCATGTTTCGAAGAAAAAAAGAAAACAACTTTACTCATGCTCAAAGAAAATTGGTAATGCAAACCTTAATTTAAAATTTCTACTATCGTTATTAAAATAAATTTGAAAAAAAAACATTTGTCTTAATAAATGGCAAAAAGTTTGAGACTTCTTAGTGACAAATTATTAGATAGATTCCTTTATACCGCATTAGCGATATAGATCTGGCAAATCATTATGTAACATATAATTAAGATTTACCATGCATGTAAGCATTTATGAGTTGGACTTTTACATTAAAATAACAAACAATTATTATCAAGAAGGAGAGGACTCATGTGACCATCAATTCATCTTTTCGACACCCTTGACACATTGTATGGACCAAAACTTGTAGCAGCTATGAGACCGATTGAGACCATAAAATATTCCACCGGCCAATTAATTACATGCATGGGATTTGTACAATTCATTGGTCAAAAACTCAAACGTTCACATTTTAACAGAACCATGAGTTGTATCAGGTATACCAAATTTAAAATTTCTATTAATCAAATTCCTGGAAAATATCTGAAAATTATATATGATCTTCAGGACAACGATTCATACAAAAGAATCAAACATAGCTAGAAAACAAAAATATTGCCTTCTCCTAGGTAAGGAAGGAGCAAGTGGGTAGAGATGGAGTGATGTCTAAGCTCCAATAATAAGAAGTCAGGATTTGATTGGGAAGATTTGAAAATCCAACCACCCAGCGAGCATCTCGTGAAGAGGAGAAAAAGTAGTGGTTACGTGCTTGTTTGCACTTGTCAATGTCTGCTCTCCAGCCTTTTCTACACTTAGGCCAATGGATGGAGAGATAAGTTGGAAGGACGTCGACAAAATTTCTCCTAGTAATTGAGAGCATCAAACAGTGGCTTTTTTGGCCACTTGGGTTACTTTTCCTTTGGCGGTGGGGGTCCTTCTAATCCATTACCACACAAGTCCTGCTTTCCGCACACAAATTGTTAAATTATTGACAATGCTAATTGATGTCATTGTCTTTCCTTTTCATCTTAGAGAATACTTAAATCACTAGAACTCGAATCTTCTCTCAATATTGTGGTGCAAGGTTCGAATCAGTATTCCTCTCTCTCTGCTAAGGTGTCTTCACTTGTACCAAAGGAGAAGTGTGTTCTATGCTAATTCAATATTTCATTAAGCATAATCCTTCTATATTTGTCCTGGTAAAATACAAGTTCCATTGAAATTTTAGTTAAAATATATTCACTCTCTATACTATTTGAAAAACTCCCTTTGCGTCTTTCACCTATTAAAACAACAATCTCTTTGATTTGACATCATTTTTTCGGCACATTGCATTGGCTTTTTTAATGGTTCATATGGTTGCTTTCTAAGGGTATCGAGGATCTTTTTTTTTTTAAACTAATGAAAGGTAAGTGTAGTTTTATCAATAATATTTTTGGCATATATTTGTCCATGAAGGGATAACTTAATAATCACAATTTTAATGTTAATGAAGTCCTGTCTCAATGACAAGGAAGAGATCTTGAAACCTTTAAGTTTCAAGTTCAAGTCTTATAAGAAACAATATTGGATTTGTATAGTTATATACAAATTTTGGTTAATTGGTGTGTTTGGTTTATTGGTTTATTTAATTGATTACTTTTATGAATGTAATATTTGACTTCAACCTAGAGATCTCATGTTCCTATCTTGGTTTTGAAAGGGATGGAATATATGAGATAGGACAAAGCTCTCTACATTGTGTAATATGAGATCATATCCACTAAAAAAATCAATCATGAATTGTAGATACAAAATAATACAAAAATTAAAAGAGTTTGGAGCTCTTGCACTTCTTGTTTTTCTTATTAATAATCTAGGGTAAAATACACAGGCTCTTTAACTTTCTACCATAATTACACGCGGGTTCAATAGTTTTCAAAACGAACATTTTACTCCAAACGTGTAAACAAAGTTAATGTCTAAAATGCCCTTCTTATTTTTTTTTTCACTCTTTTCCCTTCTTACAAGCTGATCGACAATGCTTCCTTACCTCGAGCAACCATCCCAAAGGAGCACCAAATCTGGATCGGTGCTCCCCAATGAGATCGGCGCTCCCCAATGCTCTCAAGGGGAGCATCACAATAGGTGCTCCTCGCGATGCTCCCAAATCCACACTCCCTGAAAGGAGCTCGATCTTGCCAGATCTAGCGCTCTCTAGTTAAATTCGACTGTTAGTTGGTAATTATAATTTAATAATTTTTAAAATTAATAAATAATAAAATTATCTTTTTTATATTGTTACGTTATCAAATTAACGAAAATATTAACGGTTAACTAACATCTGAACTTATGTGTTTAGCAAAAGGTATTCATTTGAGGCGAAGTGTTTATGTTGAAAACTGATGGACTTACATGTAGTTATGACCCAAAGTTGAGGGGATCTGTGTATTTTACTATATAATCTATAATGTATGTTAAAACTACATAATGTTGCCAAAATATTTGATAAAATGTGATAGGACATCAAACTTTGTTCTATATGAAATTATCGTTATATGATTTTTAAAATTATTAAATTAGATTATTAATCGAATAAAAAATTAAAATTTAATTTGTTATGGATTCCTAATCCAGTTCCACTTCTTTACTTTGTTATTCATTAAAATAGTTTTTGTTTTTTAAAAAGAAAAGGTTAAATGGGAAAATTGGTTTGAGGTTCGAGTCAATGCAAGAAGCTTATATGGTTTATGTGGTGGGAGAGTGTTGGCTCTCTCAACATGAATGTCCATCTTTCCAATCCAAAAAGTATGGAGGCCTTCAAGCTTCAATCAGGCCTTTGTCTATTTAAATACCACAAAAGGTATAGCCCAAGTACTAATAAGAATTCCCCAACCCATAATAAATGAATTCTTAATACTAACCAATTAATAATTTAGAGCGCAGTAAATCCGAGAATGCAGATATCAAGCCAAACTAGTACAAAAAACATAAAAATTTTTATTAAAGACTATAATAAGTTGATTTTATGTGGACAACTTCACAATTAAACCAAGATAGTATAAGAAAATTTATTAATGCATTATGATATTGATTAAACAGTCCAATGAGCTCAATACTATTTGTACTAGAATGGTGCCTTACTTCGACTGGGTCATTTTTTTTTCAAAATATTTATAAAAATGAATAATTTTAAATGAAAAATTTTTTATGAATAATAGTAATGATGATAGCAAGAAAGATTAATTTTAAATTAAAAAATATTAAAAATAATTATAGTAATAATAAATTAAAGATAATTCTTTTAAAGTATAAAAAATGTTCTCTGTGTTTTTAAATTTTAATAACAAATTTCTAAAATTATAAAGTATTAATTGTGTTTTTTTTCTTTTTAAAACTTTTAAAATACAAATTAATTCATCAAAATGTTATATTTTTTATTATTCTTTAATTTATTGCATATTTTGTTGATTGATTATGTTTTGTTAATGTTTAGATAATCTCTTTATTTCTTGGGCTTTGGGCTTGAATCAAACTAATTGGGTCAGGAGAGAAAGCAAATCTGGATCGGACCTAATGGGATTGAAGCCCCAATAGCCCACTCCTTTCTTTTCTTCATTTTCTTTGTTTCTTTCTTGCTTTGTTTTGTTTTTCGTATTGCTTTTCTTTCTTTTTTTTTTGTCTTTTAATCCCAAAACGTACCGTTTCATTCAAATATAAAAAATAATAATAAATCCTAAACTTTCATGTTCTCCTCCTTTTCTCTCTCTATCAGCCACCTTCCTTTCCCATCCATTTCATCTCTTTCATTTTTTCTCTTCCATTGATTCCTTTTTTTTCCTTTCGATCTCTCATTCTCCCTCTAACTCCTTATCTCTCTACAAATTCAAAAAAAAAAAATAATAATAATGATATTTGAATGAAATAAACAAAAAAAATGCACTTGAGATGGCCTAATTGAATGATATTAAACCCTGAATTGCAACAGTATAAAAAACGTTTACTTTTATATAGAGTTATAAATATAATGTTAAATAAGATTCATGCCAATGCATGTAACATGTGCACAAAAATTTGTAAAATTTTACCTATGATTAAAAAAATTTACAAATTTACAAAATTTGTCATACTCTTATCTAATTTTGACAATTTTTAAATCATTAAAAAGAGGCTAAATCTATCAAAAGTACAATTAACCTATAGTCTATATTTAAAAGATAATAAAAAAATTGAAAGAAAAACAAACATAGACCAAAGTAAATAACTAGTATGGCGGCTGAATAAAATTACATATTTACTTGTGCCTCGACTGCATTAAGCCAAAAAATAGGATATGGCTTACCTCATAACTCATATTTTAAGAACATTCAACAAAAGAATGAAAATCAGTTCCAAAAATACTCTTGTAAAGGTAGGTTTCAAACATGAGCAACAAAAATACTCCTGTAATGTGATTGTAAAGAATGAAATTGCTGGTATAAAAATATTGCAGTGTTTGGTTTACAAGTATTTTACTTTAAATATAATATTAATTTTCAAAATTACCTCTATATATTAAAATGTAAATTCAATAGACTTGTACATATTTTTATTGTAAATTTTTATATGATATCATCTCTTGAATAAATTTTTCAATAAATAACTAAGCATCGATCAAATCTATATTAATATTAATTGAAAAATAACTTTTTTTTTGTTAGCAATTTTGAAAATTTTAAAATATATTGGTATTATTATTATTATTATTGAAAATTTCCTAAAAAATTAAAAATGGAAATAATTAATTTTTGAACAAAATAAAAAACCAAAAAAATATTTTTTGAAAAAAATCTGAATATAAAAAAGAAATATTTTTCATTTTTAAAAATTTATTAAAACTTACAAAGAAAAAATATTTTTTATAATTTTAAAATTATGAGTATAGTATCTTCTATTTTTTCAAAAATTCTGAATATATTTTTAACTTTATTGATTTTCTAATCTTATATAATTCTTAAAAAGAAAAATTATTTTTATTTTTTATTTTTCTAGAATTTTTAAAACAATTAAAAAATTTTTTGGGTTCTTAAAAAATTTTTAGAATTTCTAAACATTAAAAAAATATTTTTATGTTTTCAAATTTTATAGATTTTTTTCAAAAAAATTAATATTACTTCTAATTTTTTTAAAATTTTTTAAAGTGATAAAAAATTAAGTTTTGGAATTTATTGATTGACTTGTCTATTTTCTTACATGAATTGTAAATGTTATACTTTATTTATTACTAATATATTTAAATTCATCAAAAAATTATTGTATTGATCCACCATAGTTCCCCTATATGTTTGACAATAGGTGAAAATGTCAAATCAAAAAGAGTAAGTTATGTTAAAAAGGATTTTTAGTAATTTTTTCCAAATGAAGAAAGGTAAAAATGTCAAATCAAGTTTGATAACATTACAGCCTAAGTTGCAATTTGAAATTATATTTATTTTTAATGTAATCACATTATATCCATTTGGTTGTAATATGATTGTATTGCAATCTTATATTAGTTTATTTCAAAACAAACGTTGTAGTGTATTTTAATTTTTATACTTGACAATGTCAAATCAAAAATAATAAGTTACGTTAAGAATGATTTTTAATAATTTTTCCAAATGAAAAAAGGCAAAATGTTAAATCACATTTGATAACATTGCAAAGTAAGTTGCAATTTGAGATTATATTCGTTTTTAATACAATCACATTGTATCCATTTGATTGTAATATGATTGAATTGTAATCTTATATTATATTGACTTATTTCAAAGCAAACGTTGCAATGTATTTTAATTGAGCACATTGCAAAGAATGTGAAAATACAATCCTCGTACCAAACATTTCCAAGTAAAATCAACCAAAACAAAAAATTGAAATCTAATTTCAACATTTTATTTTTTAAACAAAATTATCATTAAACCACTATTCCAAGTGTCAACCCTCTTGTGCAAGCAATTCAAAACGCCTTTGAGTTGGCGGCAGAAAAAATCTCGAATATATATACATATAAAAGAGGAAACACTACAAGGAAAATCATTTTTTCCAACAAAATATTCTATTGAAAAAATGGAATATTTCATTGAAATTGTCTTTTTCGACGAAATTTTTTAACAAAATATTCTTTTGAAAAAGACTACATCAAAAGATATGTTTTCATTGGAAGGCCAAAAATATGTCAAAATAGAATTATTCAACGCCAAAATATTTTGTCAAAATATTTCGTCGATAAAAAACATTCGATGAAATATTCCATCACTAGGTATCATTTTTTGTGCTGATTTTTTTCATTGGACGTTTTGCTCACCTATTTTTCAATGTAAAACACTTTGTATCAATTAATGACAATTATTCCTCAGATGTATTATATATATCACTGATGCACACATATTCCACAAATATATCTAAAAAATTCATTCATGGACAAATTTGTAGAATATCTAAAAATATTCCACAAGCACAACTTCCCTCGACAAATAAAAGGGCTTGTTGCAAAAATAGTGAAATCTCTTACAAGTATAAAATGGATGACCAAATTGCTTTAGTGATGAAAAAAAATTTAAAGTCTAAATGGAACCAACCAAGTTGCTATAAACCTGAACAAGCATCAAATTCTTCAAGAAGTTAAAAATTCTTTAAAAGCACCTGTAGAAGATTTTCAAAAAGTTTATTCTAATCAACTCAAGAAATTCCTCAAAGAACTAGTTTCTTAAGTCATCTAATTTGACCAATTAATATTCATCCAAATTAATATAATTTATAAATAAAATTCAAGTTCGGTTATTGAATTTATCTTCAAATAAATCAAGATAATTTTGAGATAAAATTCAAATTTAGCCAATCAAAATTCAAAAGCTCAAAATTTAACCTATCAAAAGACCATAGAGTCATCATTTTTTACCCCTAAGTAAGTATAGTGCTCCACCAAGTCATTTAACACAGTATTGAAAAGAAGATAACTTTGAAGAACATATTGACGTAAAACTCCCATGAGTCCAAAAAAGAATACATGAAGAACCAAAACCTTTTCCATCTAGATCTGATGCATCCCCTCTCTCGAGCTCCTCTCTTCCTCCTCTTCTTGTCTCTCTCGTGGCACCTTTTCCCTATTTTTCTCTCTCTTCTCAAAATCGCTCCATCTTTGATTGTTTATCACATCCAACACCAGATCTGCTTGTTCCTTGCCAAATCGATGTCGGGTGACTAGATGTAGCACTACCCTTTCCCACTTGTTCTCTCTTCTCCTTTCTCTAATTCTTTGTTTGTTGTCATGGTGTAACATCCTGTTCCCCATAATGTTAACTTAAAAACAGATTTTGCCATTAAAAATGAATTGTGGTTATTATCGATTAGAAATGTCAATTGAAAATGGAGAAGTTAATGTAGGATTAAAATAATATTTTTATAATAAAATAATATTATTTTATTAATGGTGACTAAATAAAATATTAAAATATTATTGAGCCATTTTGTAAATAAGTTCAGTCAAAGTGGAGGAGTGACGAACTCACGGATTGAAGAATTTTGTGAAAGTAATTAAAAGTGTACGTAAATGTATTTATGCTTCAATTTGAAATTCAAAGAATTCAATAAAGAAAGTATACATGCTAGTGGGGGACCAAAGGATGCCGCCCATGTCGGAGTGGGGTAAGCATGCAAGTAGCGTGCAAGAAAAGAATTTCCTTTGGCCTATGCATGTCTACTCGTGAAGCCACACAAGGAACTAGGAAATACGCGTGGCTAATAAACATGCATGTGACCTGCCAAGTGTGGACGAAAGAGATTTACCAAAGATTTAAAAAAAAAAAAAGGGGCATTGTGTATTGTAGAATCCGCCCATTTGAAGAACCCTTTTCTGCCAAGTTTTTCCTCTCAAACCCGAGGACAGTAAAAAATTTCCTTCTAGGAAGATAGTTGCCAAACAAAAAAAAAAAAAAAAGGAAAGGAATTACATTTCTTCTTTGAAACCCGAGTATTTTAAGGGTTGTTCTAAACGTGGAGCAGCCAAGGAAACTACGGAAAAAAAAAGTTGAAAGTATTAAACATTCTGCCATTGGAGAAGGTTTGATGTAGGAGGTAGGAAAGCTAGTAGAGAGGAGAAAAATCTTTGAGCATTTGATTTAATTTGAAGAAAGTTGTTGCCGTGAGGTTCTCTTCTGAACCCATGTAGACACACCAAGAAAGGTAAGAATGTTATATTGTTTACTAGGCATATTTCTCGGAGTATTCAGTAGAAAGATTAATTTTTTGAATGTGGTAGGCGGGAGATTGAAGTTGTCGGGGAAATACTAAATCGGGCATCTTCAAGTTAAAAGGATTTTAACTTAAAAGTTATGAAAGTTGAGCTTTAAATTTTGAGTCGTAATGGATTCTGAAATTTGAATTGTGTTTGTATATGGATGCATAGTTGCTGGAAGTTGAGCTAAGGTTCAAAGGTATGACAAATGGTTGAGAGTATAATGTATGCTTTTAGTACTCAACATAAGCTTGCAAGCTAGCATGAAATGTGATTAATGTTGAAACTAATGATCTAAGTATACAAATAAACAGATTCGGTTGGATACCAATAAAGGTGTTGGAAATTTTATCAAACATAGCCTAGCACCAAGGGGCAGAGATTGGTGAAGTTTGAAAGGAGAGGAAATGAATGATATTTGGTAATTTAATTCCAAATAGTTTGTTGGCCGAATGTGTAGATAGGTTGGCATTTAACATATTACTAAGCAATGCTATGATGTGTATTGCTAGTGAATAATTGAGATAGTGCCTCGGTTGTTAAACAATAATTGGTGAAGGCACAGGTGATTGGAACATTGGTCGAAGCATTAAGCTGTCAAAGGCTTGGATGGTGGTGGTGATTTCAGTTGCTATATCCTTGGCTGAATCAAGCTTAAGCTAAAGGAAGTTGATTAGTAATATTGGTGAGAAATCCCACCAATTGACGTGAGTGGGCAATTCCTTGTTAAAGTATTATTGAATGGCGAATATGATATATTAAATATGTTAGATATGTCCACTGTTTAGATATTATTCAATTACATTGAGTTCTGATGTTTATATTTGGATTGTAATTGGGTTGCATGAGCTGTTAGTGACTAAGAATGATTACTAAACTCATTTTATACGTGTTGTTTTTGTGAGCATATCAAAACTATTAAGCTGTTTACAAAATGGGAAACAAGCTTTTGAAATATGATGAGATTTTATACTCTATTTTGAAGAATTCAAAATTGTATGTATTACACTCCCATATAAAGGCCTTAAAGTGGTCGTTAATGAGTTTTCTAATCTACCTTGATGGCAATTTTCATGATGCTTGAGTGAAATATTTTAACTATTCCATGCTCATTGATTTTCATATGCAAACTTGCTATGTTAATGTTCACTGATTTTATGATGAACTTGGTTATATATCGCTCACAACTTTCATGATTTAGACATGCATACATGCCTTTTGAGCTTATGATTGAATTGATTATACGCAATTGAAATTCCATTGGTTTATTTTCTTAGCTAAACCTAACGGGTATAGGTCCGATTACCACACCAGATTTGTTTGGTCTTTGTGCACGAAGTAGTGACTATTGATTATTGATAATTAATAATAAAGAGAGACCTAAAGCCTCAACTAATATTTGGTAGTGTTGGGAGTTCCCACAAGTAAGTAAAGAAGGGCCTGAAGCCCCGACTCATATTTGGTGACGTGGAGAGTTTCCACGAGTAGGTAAAGGGGCACTTAAAGACCCAACTTATATTTGTTGGCGTTGAGATTTCCCATGAGTAGGTGTTGATGTTATTGATATCAGAGAGCTTATGGGCTATATTAGACCTACCCGAGGATACCTTAATTGATGCGTTTTTATTTATTGAGCATTGCATTGCTATTATATTTGTTTGAGAAAACCATGGCTTTGATTTATCCGTTTACGTGACGTTCGGGGAAATTATATTGTTTAAGATTGCCATGGTTAATTGATTTTATCGAGCATGAGATTTTTACGCTTCAAAATTAATTAAAAATTTTTAGATTTAAATTTAAACATCTTATATTGATTTGCACAGGATTTATTAACTCTGTGCACAGTTTATCTCGTAATACATATATACTATCATTAGGCTTTTATCAAAAGCTCTACCTTAATGTTTGTTTCCCTTCTTGTTCATTCACTGAGTATGAAAGGTTCACCCAAACTAGTTGACAATGGTAAATAAGGGAATTAATTATGAGTAATTGTGGCAAGGGGGCATCAGCTTGTTGCATAAGTAATTGGCATCTTATAGCACTTTCTTTGTGTCACTCTGCTGTCTAGATGTCAAATTGTCTACCATTCTTAAATAAAGTGATGTATTCATAAAATTATTTTGGGCCGAGTTCCTTGGATGCTATTTGATTAACTTTAAATAGAGTAATGTTTGAAGGTTTACATTTTAAGACATATTGTACATATATTTTAAATCTTTTGTTAATAATTTTTATAAGTGTTTAAGAATTAAATTTGCAATTCTAGTTATATAGCATTGTTAGCACATGATAAAGGAAAGAATTTATTTGGTGAGATTAATATATTTAGAAGGTTTATCAGGTTGTGTAGGCTTGCTTATATGACTTGTACGTCAATAACAACTGTAAGAGTGGGTCGTTTCACATAATTAATGTTCAAGAATTCTCCTAAATTATTTAAACAAATTCAAAGAAGCTATTATTCCTTTATTGCATTTAATTAAGTTATTATATTTTTATTTTGAATCAAATAAATTTTTATGATTAATGATAGACTAAATGCTACTTGTCATTTTTATACTCACGTGGTGTTGACATGGTTGACATGGTGTTGATGTGAAGAGTAAAAATATCAGATTATCATATCATCATATCATATCAATATATCTTATCATCATTCATTATAATAGGTTAGCATACCATGTCTGTGCGAAGTAGAACATAATGACAAATGATTTTTTGATTAAATTAATTATTAGTTATAAAAGTTTATTTAATTTAAAATAAAAATAAAAATATTTATTTTACTCAAAATAAAAATACATAGACTTGATTGAAAGTAATAAAAAAGTAAAAGATTATTGGAATTTTTCTTAATAGTTAAGGAATTTTTTTAGATATTATACCTTGTTTGGTTTTCTCTCTTTTTCTCTCATCCTTTTCTTTTCTTTTCAGAAATTTAAAAAAGTTATTTTAGAAAAAGAAATAATTTTTCTTCCTTGTTATATCATATTTTTTATTTTTTAATTCAATACAAATGGAATATTTTATTTTTATGAAATTTTATCTTAAAATATTCAAAATCAAAATTTAATAATAAAATTCAACTAAATTAAAATAAAGTGACAAAATTCATCGTTGGAATAGAGTATAATGATAAATTTAACATTAGGGACTTATTTTTCTTTCAACAAATTGGTTTTGTTGGTGAATTTAAGGTGAACGTGGTGATTCAAAACAACAAAAAGCCACGTCACTCGCATGAAAAACGTAAACTTTCTAGAGAATAGTATGCCACATAATCAGGAATAATTGTGGTGGAGCAACAGCCTACGTGTCAAAAAATGCAACGTAATGCTAAGGACGCTTGCCACGTGGCAGAGCAGTGCAACGAGTTGACTAACGGCTGCTGGCTGCCAAGTAACAAATCTAACCGCCTATAACGTCCCATGTCAACGCGACCTCAACTAAATTGGCTGCTCAGCCTTTGTTATCTAAATGACAAGATTACCCTCAAAATACGTTGTGTTGTTATCTGAATCACTCCGTCTCAAGGCAAGAGGAACCCATATTTATTGGGTTTCTATTTTCATTGGGAACTTCCTTTCAGCAGCCTTGGAGTTTTGAATGTCTGAATTCATGAATTGGATGAAATTTACGGTTCAAAAGAGTTTGACTTAATTATTTGGGTAGATCAATTGACTAAATTTGGCTTAATTAAGCTTTGATGTGTACTGTCTGTCCATTAAATAAGACTTACCTAATAAGAGTAACTTTTTCATTGTCTCCAACAAGAATATCTTTACGTCTTAAACACATTTTTATATGTTATAACACGTAACTTTTGAATAAAAATATTATTTTAATAATTATATTATAAAAAGATAACTATTAATATTATAAGACATATCCTTTGAACCACAAAATGAGAAAATAACTTTTTATATCATAATTTTTAAATAGTTACATTTTTCAATTATTTCATAATATTTAGATTTAGAGGTGTTTTACATACACTTTATCAAGAGATATAACCTTTTATATAAAAAACCACTTACAATTTATATGATATAACTTTTCAATTGATATGTATTTTCAATAGTCACAACTTTTTATATGAAAAGATATAATCTTTCATTTTGAAAATACATTAACATTTACAAAGTTTGGACTTGTAAAATAATCTGATTCAGATTAAAGTTTTTAAAAAATAATAGACACTCAGCAGTTGATATATCTAAATAAGTTGAAGGATAAAGACATAGAGATATTAATTAATTTTTTTCCCTTTGAAGTTTGGATTTTGTTATGGGTGGTGTTCGAAGCATGAACAGAATGTCACTCCATGTTGTATGTGCGTTGAATAACAAAAATCATCAATTTATTAATATTTATTGCATGAGTTTTAAATCTCATATATTACGTGTTAGTGTTATATAATTAAATATTATTTATTCATGTCGTCTTCATATCAGCTCATATATTTTTATGGCTTGACGTTGACATGTATTGACTGCTAAAACTCAATAATGTGGATGATGTTTGTCTCTTTTAATTAGACTGAGGTTAATATTATTTATTTGGATCAACATTCTAATAGGTGAAAATGATTATTTTTTATTTGAGAATGGGGATTTTAATTTGTTTTAAGTAAAAAAATTATACATTAACTAATGAGTCAAATGTTTAAACACACGATAAAAATTATTTTATTTTATTTTTCCATATTCAAAATTTATCCGAATTATAACTTGGAAAAACATAAAAAGAGAGATTATAGGCCCTAAGCCTCTAAACTAACTTGGATGGGTCAAGAATTTCAAATTACATGTTAGTCTTATATTCTTTAATCTCTAGTGTAAAGTTTGGTATAATGATCATTAATTTGTTATTAATTTTCATTAGAAAAAATTAGATTCACAGTTTGATATTCCTCTTGGGCTCTCTCTGGACTTGTTCATATTTTTTTTTTCAAAAAAAAAAAAAAGAAGAAAAAGAGTGACATATTTTGCTATAACTGCCATACATAAATTGGAGAGTTTTGACAAAAGATAGAATATGTGGTTAGTGGTTGCGGAAAATCATGAAAAGAGGGGGTGAGAAGATGAGATGAGGTCTCTGTAGTTCCTAAATTTGGATTTGAAAACAATGGGTCTTTAATGCCTTAGTTATCAAATTTGATAAGATAATATATTCAAGTCGTCGTCAAATGCAATAATCCTAAAGGCTGGCGTTTTTGGGTGAACTTCCTCGGCCCTATACCAATCGAATTGAAGGCTTCGCCAACATTGACCTCCATGATATTCACATCACCTTTTCACACCAACTTAATTATGTGGTAAGGAATCATTAATGCGACCATGCCATCACGATCTAACCAATAATAGTATTATATATATATTTTTTTCACCTTTAAATTAAGAATACCATATGAATATCATTTTGAAATAATAATAATTTAATTAAATAAATCAAAATATATGTGAAAACAGATTCACTCTTATTATTATTTGTTACTATTATTGCTGTTGTTGATATGTTTGATAGGTCAATATAGGTGAGCAAAATCGTTATGAATCAGAAAAAAACAATCAAATGGAAGCAAGTTCGCTATTTTTAGTTCAATAAGAATGGTTTTTAGGGTGTTCAATTAGTTTGAAGTGTTTGATTCGATTTTTTGTTGAGAAAGTTTCCAATCGAACACATCGAACTATTAATTATTAAAAATTTAATAATAATTTTGAATTGTTAGTTATTTTTGAATTTATTTGAACATGTTAAAATTTATATTTATATGTATTATCTTAAAATGTGGTAAAATATTGTAAAAGTTTGTTTAATTCGATTTTTGAAATGGACCGAACTTATCTAAGTAGTTCGATATTTGATCCGTTCCTTAAACATATTAGTTCGGTTTTTCATTGAAAATTTTAGTAACAGATCAACGGTTGGCGGAGCCTTAAATATTGATGTCACAAGCTTGATTGGAAGGAAAATTGTTGAATAGGAAAAGGGCATCACCGGTTTGAAATTTGAACCAAGTTCAGGTTTGAACTCCGAGGTTATAAATCTACACCCGTGAGGCGATCAGACGGTTAGCCGGCTTGGGTGGTTTATCCACACACACTCTTTTCTATGGAGTGGAAAACACGTGCCAAAGGCAAACAACTGCAGGAAGCGCACATTGTTCACGCGCAGCTTAGCATTTTGCAAATGTTTGGTGAAAAAATAAACGGAAATTGATTCAAAGAGATTTTCAACACGGTCCAAAACAGTCGTCATAGTATTTGCACCGCAGAAAAGATATTTTCCACCAAGCCTGTTTATTCCCTGCCCTCTTACGTCTCCCCCTTCTCTATCCTTTCCCCTCTCTCTCTCTCTCTCTCTCTCTAATAAATAAGAGTACTCCG
>NC_030852.1:7302675-7307156 GCF_000208745.1 Theobroma cacao
CTCTCTCCTCCTCTCTCTTCCCTCCTCTCTCTCTCTCTCTCTCTCTATAAATAAGAGTATCCGCATCCACATCTGGACTCAGATTGAGATTTGGGAAGAGAGATTTTGTTTAAACGTCTTGTGAAGCCAGGAGCAGAGATGGAGCTGGAGCAGAAGATGGGAAACAACAACAACAACGGTAATTTCAAAGCAAAGGAAGACATGGGTGTTGCGGTTCACAGCCAAGTGAGAAAAATAAAGCACGAATTAGAGCAGAGCATCGACTGGTCACCTGGACAGCCTGAGATGAGACCTGTTCTACGAGAGATCTCCAGGCATCAGCTTTCTCGCTCTCGTTTGGGCTTAAGCGGGAGACCGATCTCTGTTGGTCACTTGTAGTCGTTGTTCGGTTTGATGAATCTTTTGAAAAAAAAAAAATAATGCTTACTAGGGCAAGGCAGGGAAGACCTTCATCCCCTGTTTTCATATAGAATTTTGAAGCTCTTTTCTCTCTGCCTCTCTCTGTCTCTTTGTATATATATTGTTCTGGATATAGTGGAATTTAATAGGTTTACTTAAAGCCTGGCTGATTAGGGTTCTGTTCCCCATGATGTATCAATTTTTTGATGGATTTCTTGCATTCAGGTTTCATTTCATTCCTGGTAAATCTTTCTATATGTCAGAAATAGGGAAAGGTATAGATTCATATATTTGTTACATGATCCCAATCTCTTCACTCTGTTTTTCTCCCTGCGTCCAATAACTAATATAATCAAAGACAAAATTCCTGTTATGATTCAGGTTAAAATATTTTGATTCGTAAATATTAAGTGTGTTTCTTCCTTAATCTCAATTATTGATGCAGTTGTCAGTTGGGAAATGTTTTGATTTGGTGTTCTTGGCAAATATATATATATATATATTCCTTTCCTTTATGAAACTTATTATTTACTTTTTTTTTTCTAAATTTGAAACTTTAATTACTTATAAAATTATAATAAAAAATGGTAAAAAAGGGATAAAAATCGACATTTAATTTGAAATAGATGGAATATTTTTGGATTTGTATGTTGTTGGCAATATGTATAAAATTAAGGGAAAGGGATTCAAACCTTTTAAGTATATATATTTTCCGAAGCAAAATACTAAAATGCAAACATTATCTTTTCTTAATCTTAATTATTTTAAATATTTGATTAAATTAATTTATAATAAATATATATTTAAAAATTAATTTTTTCCAATTTTACAAAGTATTTTTTTCAAGTACCAAAAAATAGTGATCAAAATTATCTTAAAAATTTTGATTAGAAGAAGTTAAATTGAAATGCTATTTATGGGAGGAAGGGAATATTAATTTCGAGAAATGAAAACGAGTGGGGAAGGCGAACTTGCTTCAAAGTTGGGTTGCTTTGGAATTAAACTTTTGTCCTTAGAATTTTCCCTTTGGGTATCATAGCATCTATAAGCTAATGTTTAAAAAGGTTCGGTTTGAATAACCACAATTGGTTTTTGTTCTTTCCAAGGACTAATAATTAAAGCATGCCAAGCCAGACAAAATGGGAGGCTGACCTCTCCACTTGCACACCACAAATTTTGTTCAAATTCATCAAAATTGGAAAATCCTAACCACAAATTTTGTTCAAATTCATCAAATTGGAAAAGTCTAACCATTTCCTATTTTTTATTTGATCTTTTGGTATAAGCCCATATCCTAATTTTCATATGACCAAGAATCGCATTTTTTTTCCTTTACACCTTGGGTATTTGACTTAATTATATAGATACATGATATGTATACTGTCATTAAAGAATTAGATTTGATTAAAAATTGGAACATCACTATCAAAATGATTGACATTTGAAAAAAGAAAAAAAATGAAAAAAAGAGTGTGTTGGGTGAGAGAGAGAGAGATAAATAGAAGTAAATTAGTACTATATACATATAAGGTGATATATTTTTAAAAAATATGTTTCATAAATTCTACATATATGAAAGCATGTGTTTTTAAAATTTAAAATCCAAAGTATATATAATCGAAATTCTATAATTTTAATTTATAACTTAATAATTATTAGAATTAAAAAACTTTTATCAAAAAGTGTTGATATATAAGTCAATTTGTCTCAAACGTTCTTATCTTTTTAAACATGTTATAGTCTGTTGATACATAGGGGTGTCATGTCGAAGGACACTCTAAATAGTCTCAAAAAACGAAAATTAAATAAATAAATCTATCCAAATCGATGCTTATCCAAAAATAAAACCTCGACCGTCAACTGACACTTCATAGGGTTGTTTATTGGCACTTTGGTCCATTGACACCAACAATCTCTCTTAATTTCAACAATAATTTTCATTCTATCCAAGAAATTTCAAAAATTTGTTTCTGTCCCTTACCAATTTAGGTGCAAAATTTGATGCTTATATCGTTAAAAACAATTATAAATTATATATATGTATTCAACTTTTCTTTTAAATTCAAAATTGAGAATTGAAATCATAGTTTAAATACTCGAAAAGTCTATACTCTAATTTAAAAATTACTCTAAGTAAGCCCATATCCATTAGTTGGGTTAAATTAAATTGAGCCTCAGCAATATTAATTTTTCCAATTAAGCTCTGAGTTGGATGAAAGCTCGTCGTAGGAGCATAATGTCCGTTAAAAAATCCAATATGACACCGTCTCATTAATTGGACAGGTGACCCATGACACCATGGAAATTTAGAGCATATCGTCACAAAGTATAGAAATCTTTGGTGACGTAAACGTCACCGGCAAACCAATTTAATTACTTTATTGATGGAATAACCAATTTAATTATTACAATAAATACTTATTGTCCCTTTAAAAATATTATATTAGTAATGATTAAGTCCTTCGATTTCAAAATATGTGAAATGCAATAAAAATAAAAGAATATATAATTAATATTAAAAAAATTTTAAAATATATAAAGAAGAAACAATGTGTAATAATAATAATTTAAAATCCATCTATTTGCATCAACATAAAAAGAATCAAAAGTATAACAATAAATGCAAATATTTCCCTCATGTTGCTTTGGCTTTTTTTGGGAAAGTGGGTATGTGTTATTTTTGCACGTATCTTTGCGTATATGGGGATAGAATATAGACAGCAAGTCTTTTATTCTTTTCTAAACAAACTCATGATTGTGAGGAGGTTGTGTTTTTCCTTGGATTCGTATGAGTGTGTGTTCAGGGATATAGCATACTCTGGATTTTTTCAGAGAAGCCTTTTTCCTGATGAATCCTCTCAGGATGAAGCCTTTAATAAATTTTATCTTGAATTAGCAAAAAATAAAAAAATAAAAAAATAAAAAAGTACATGTAAAGAAAGCTGTTTGTAAAATTTTTAGTAAAAATTAATCATTTATAAATATTAACGTAAATGCACAATAATAATTATAAAAGCAGTTAAAGTAAAAATTAACTATTTAAAAATTTTAACATAAATTTAAAAGAATAAGTGTAAACTTTCATAAAGTTGAAATAAACATTATTAAAATATTGATGTAAATGTGTAAGAGTTACAATAGCAATTTGAATTTAGAAAAAAACAAACATACTTTTAGTGAAAATTAATCATTTATGTTTATTGTCACGACCCAATTTCCCGAGCCATGACCGGCGCATGAGCTCAATGAGCATAGCTCACTAAGCCCAAGCAAGCCTATCCATTTATCTTTGCTTAATAAATTTATCATATCATGCATACACACACACTTTTTTTCAGGTGTGAACATAATCAAAACATAATGGCATTATTGATAATAATATACATGCACTATACCAGTCATGTATTTAGCAATTTACATTGCATACACATATTCACATTGTTAGATTGTATTCATAATACAAAAGGACCCATGACTTCCAGCGGAGACATTTATAATAAAAGGGATTACTATCGAATGCCAGACACATACCCAGGAGATGCACTATGGGGACTCCTTGATCTAGGGTCCAACAGTCACCTGATCTGAAAACATGAATTTTTATAAAACGTGAGTACAATACTCAGTGAGTGAACAAGAAGGGAACAAGCATACCATAAGGAATGTTTATCGAAATCATGATGCATTCGTTTTCTCAAAACCATGCAATTGTTTTAGCTTTTTTAAACCCCTTATGTAAACCCCACATGAGTAAATCACTTTACAAAAATCCATACTCAACTATGGTACCAAAGAAATGGGAAATATGGCAAAAACCCACAAGTTAGCAAAATGGACAGAAAGTTTCTCGCTGTAGCGAACTTCATTCTCGCTGCAGCGAGAACCAGAATATCAAGGAAAAAGTCTCCTTTTTCCCTTAAAACAAGTCATCCTGCTAAAATAACAATAGCCAACATGTAACACATGTAAACTGCCAAATTTCAACAAATCAAATGCTTACATATTTGCATTTACAACCATATACCCGTCATCAACATGCACACCATCCCTTCATCATCATCACCAGCTCATCACCATCATCA
>NC_030852.1:7312754-7330638 GCF_000208745.1 Theobroma cacao
TAAGCTAGGTATCAAGGAGAATTAAAGAAATTTTAACTTACCTAGCTTGTTTCCTTGAATTCCAACACTTTTTCTTTGAATTTCCACCTAGGTTTTCTTGTTCTTCCTTGGTTTCTCTTCTCTTCTGGTTTGGCTAATCACGATGGGAGAAATGGGCTGATTTTTATGCCTTTTATAAAGAAAATAATGAATGGATGAAATTTTGACACATGTCACCATTCCATTGGTCCATGTGTCATACTTAGCCATTAAGCAATCTCTCTCCACCACACATTTCTCATGTTTATCCATTTACAGGATGAATAAAATCCCATGGCCTTGACAAGTGCTAGGGCGTAAAGTTTACCGATTTGCCTCCGAGGCAGAAAAATTACGATTTTGCCTCTATACTCTGAAATGTACTGGAATCAAATTATTTCTACTTTTCAACCTCAAATAACACTAACATTGATCAATATTAACCAAATGGGGCAAAAAAACTTATTTTTTAATCGAGCTTGACAGGATCTCACATTTATATTCTAGAGTAAAAAATATTTAATTATTTACAAATGTTAATTTATAAATGTATAATAATAAAAATAAAAACAATTGTAATGAAAATTAATCATTTAAAAATATTAATTTGTTAGAATGAATGTAAAAAATCATAAAGTTGAAATAAGTCTTGTTAAAATATTAACATAAATGCATACTAATTTTCGTAATAAGTCAATTTAAACAAAGTAAAAACACTTTAAGTGAAAATTAGTAACTTATATTTATATTTTTGAGCAAAAAAAATTTAACCATTTATAAATGTTAATTTATAATTTTAGAATAATAAAAATAAAAACACTTGTAATGAAAATTAACCATTTAAAAATCTTGAATTAAATTTATAAGAATAAACATACAAAATTATAAAGTTGAAATAAATATTATTAAAATATATATGTAAATGAGTGAGACTTACCGTAAAAAGTAAATTTAAACAAAATAAACATACTTTAAGTGAAAATTAATCATTTAAATTTATATTCTCGAGAAAAAGATATTTGACCATTATAAATTAATAATAATAAGGATAAAAATAATTATAGTGAAAATTAGTCATTTAAAATCTTGACGTAATATTATAAGAATAAATGTAAAAAATATTAAGTTGAAATAAGCATTGTTAAAATGTTGATGTAAATGAGTGACGCTTACTGTGAAAAGTCAATTTAAAAAATTAAACATACTTTAAGTGAAAATCAATCATTTACCTTTATATACTTGAGTAAAAAATATTTAACCATTTACAAATTTTACTTTACAAATAAATAATAAAAAGGATACAAACAATTATAGTGAAATTAGCTATTTAAAAATCTTGACGTAAATTTATAAGACTAAACATTAAAAATCATAAAGTTGAAATAAATGTTGTTAAAATATTGACAAAAATGAGCGAGAGTCATCGTAAAAAGTCAATTTAGACAAAATAAACATAATTTTTGTGAAAATTAATCATTTACATATATATTTTTGAGTTAAAAATATTTAAATATTTATAAATTTTAATTTATAAATGAATAATAATAAGGATAAAAAAATTATAGTGAAAATTAGCCATTTAAAAATCTTGACGTAAAATTATAAAAATAAACATAAAAAAATAAAGTTAAAATAAATATTATTAAAATATTGACGTAAATGAGTGAAAGTTACCGTAAAACGTCAATTTAGACAAAATAAACATAATTTTTGTGAAAATTAATCATTTGCATTTATATTTTCAAGCTAAAAATATTTACAAATTTACAAATTTTAATTTATGAGCTAGCACGTATTGTTTTGATTGTAAAATAGCTCTAAAGAAAGAGGAGGGGTGTCACAGAGAGAAAGGGAGTGTTTTATCAAGTAGGCATGGAGGAGGAGCAACAGCTACAAGCGGCGAGGGTTTCAAGGCACAAGGATGTGTGGTCAGCTAGAGTTGGTTAGGTGGAGAAGGTCTCTCTATACAGTAATTGTGGATAACTTGCAAGTTAGTATTTCATGGGCTGGTTTTAAGGAAATCTTTGATCAGTTTGGTGTAGTGGTGGAGGTGTTCATCCTATGAAGTTATTGAAAAATAGTGATCAATTTTGGGTTTGTGAGGTAGAGGGAAGAAAGGGAGCTGAATTTGGCAAGACAAAATGGTAATGGTATGATGGTATCGGGCATATGTCTTGTGGCAAAAATGGCATTTGAGGAGGTCAAGCCTATTTTTGAAGTTAAGTTGCATAAAACTGTTCAAACCCCTCATTCCTCCAATTTTCAAGGTTCTTTTAAAGATGCGTTAATAGGTGAGAAAAATGAAATCAAGGAAGCAGATGTTTCTATAGGTCAAAGAGGAAAGAAAACAATTAGAAAAAAATAAGGATACTAGAAAAGATTGCGGTGGTACGAAGGCATTTATTCCAAAAACAAATTTAGAATGGTTGAACATGAGTGCAATTGGGACCTTAAGAAAGGGTTGTCATATAAGCATGATGACGAAAGGACTAAAGGAAGAAGGCATTGTAGCCATTGTTAGGCTGGTAGGGGGCCTTAAGGTGATGTTCACATTTTTTGATTGAGAAATGATGGAAGTACTACTTGGTAATTATTGTCAGCATTTTTAGAAGTGGATATAAAATTTGGCTCCATATGATTGTAAATAGGTTTGTAATGAATACCTCTGGTGGATTAGATTAAAAGGATTTTGATTCGTGTGTGACATGTCAATTTATTTGAAGTTATTGGTGACAGTTAGAGTGAATTTGTTAAGATTGAGGGTAAAACCATGTCAATGGCTGGTTTTGATCATGGTCGGTTGTTGGTGAAAGTTAATAGTCTTAAACAAATTCCACTGTACACCACAATTAAGGAAGGATAGAGTTCTTTTTTTGTATGTGCCACGATAATCAAAGTGATGAAATCAGAACCATTGAAAAGGGAGAACGAATACTCAGTTGGAGTAAAATAGATAAAACATTTGGCCAGGAAGGTAATGGGGGTGAGGACTATTTATGGGGAGGTAAAGGGATTTGAATTCAAACATTATTAACGGTACAAGTGATGTGGGATTGTGGGATGAACGTTAGAGGGTTAGTGGCACTTATTTTGAAAATTTAAAAATGGGGAATTTTAATGGTGATGAGAGATTAAGGAAAGGTAGTAATCTAGAAAATACGAATTTTAAAGATGATGGTGATGTGTTTGGAAAAAAAGAGAGGTTGGGTGAACATGGATGCAGTTTAACTTTGAATCGTGATAGGATTGATAAATGCAATGCAGATGGAAAGGATTGGTTGAAAGAGGATAAGAATCTAGACTCTTTGGAGACTAAGAAAGGTATAACAATTTCAAGTGAGATTATTGTAAAAAATATCTTTTGGAGATGAGCGAATGATTTGGGTAGAGGTTATATTGAGAAGGTTTTACAAATAGATCGACTTTCGAACAAACTTTTAAAAGGTGTAAACATGGGAAGTGAGAATAAAGATAAGGGTGTTTCAGTGAGACATGATAGTTGTCACGACCCAAATTTAGGGCCATGACCGGCGCATGGGCCCAATGGACGTAGTCCACTAAGCCTAAGAAAGCCTATTAGTCAGACGTGTTCATCATTCCATCATAAACTGCTAAGTCATTTTTCAAAACTTAGAATCAAAATATTATTAAACATTGCCATCTCATATTGGCATACTAAACAAGTGTATATACATTTGTTTACAACATGTATCTTAACAATTACATTAGGTTCGTCTATACACAACAGAATAATACTCAACTTCCAGCGGAGGGACTCGGACGAATGTATAGCTACTGAATGCCAAGACACCTACCAAAAGATGTGTACAAGTCTACAAGGACACCTCGTCCTAGTTACCGGCTGCCTCGTGATCTGAAAACATGAAGTTGAAAATGGTGAGTATAAACCTAGTGAGTGAACAAGGAAGGGAACAGGCAACCATAAGGAATCTTTAACGAAATCATGATGCATTCTTTTTCAAAACAATGCAATTTGTTTCTATTCTTATTAAAAACCCCTCATTAACCCTTAAATGATTAATCATTTGAAAATCATTAACCCATACATAACGAACCATTTGAAGAATGAAAACTTCAATATTACACAAGCAAGTCAAATACGACAACGAATCTTCGTTGCAGCGAGAATGAATTTTCGTTACAGCGACGTTGAGATTTAGTTATTAGCCGAACGAGGATTTCTCAACTAGCCGAGGGTTTCTCACTAAACCTCCTCATTTTAAACTTAACTCATTTAATCCTTAATGTAGGAAGTCCATGCTCTGATATGGTGGTAAAGAAGTGAAAGATAGGGCAACAATTGGACAAGATAAGAGACCAAAACAGAAGGTTTTTTGCTACAGCGAGATTGAATCTCGCTGCAGCGAAATTGTAACCCAGAACAGAAGGTTTCTCGCTGCAGTGAAATTCAACTAATGAAATAGAGAGTTTTTCGCTGTAGCGAGATTCCTTTTCTCTGTAGCGAGAAGCTACAGTGACTATCTCGCTGCAGTGAAATACATTCTTGTTGCAGCGAGAACCAGTTATGGTGAAGGTTCTCAAACCCAAGAGTTTTTTGCTGCAGCGAGAATGATTTTCGCTGCAGTGAAACACAAGGCACCAAACGAAAATTTCCCTTTCTCCCAAAGAAAACCACCCTGTTTGAAATGTTCAAAACCAATAAGAAATACATAACAACTTCCCAAAGTTTAACATATCGAATTTCACATACATTACATCCATATACATAACTCATAAATTTATTATAACACAAATGTTTACGTATGTATACATATACATATACCCATCACCATCATGCACACCATCCCATCATCATCATCATCAGCTCATGCGCAGTCCCTACTCGCACATGGCTGAGTCATCACCAGGTTATGCGCACTCCCTACTCGCACATAATCGGGTCATCCTCGCTTATGCGCACTCCCTACTCGCACATAGCCGAGTCAATATAATTATATAACATTATATTCAAGCATATATGTATATCAACATAATGCAGCCACATAGAAATCCATAATAATCACATATCATAACATAAACCATTTCTCAAGAGCTTGTTCCCAAGGCATTCATTTTTGAGAAAAGTTGTATAAAATCATTCAAACACTTTATTCAAAACCGTCATATTCCCAAAACAATTTTGATAGGCAATCCACTCACCAATTGATTGTAGAGCCTTTAGATGACTCCAATTCCTCTAATTGTCCAAATGAGATGATGAGGCTTCCTTAGAACCTAGGATCACATTAGCATAAGCAATAGGTCAATTTACACACCATGAACCCTAAAAGCTATCTCTAAGCTAGCTTTAAATTGCCACATTAAATGGCCATTTATGTTCATTATCTTAATCACTAAAAGTAATGAACATACTCAACAATAAACAGCTCATAAATCCCAATTACTAGCCATTTTCTGCAGCTAAAAATTGAGCTTAGTTAATCACTTACCCTAGGGCTCATTTGTAGTCAAATTCTCTTCCAATTGCTTCCAAATCAATGGGGTAATTCTCTATTTCTCTCTCTAAAATGCCCAACTAGTGAGAGAAAGTATGAAAACCAGATTTTTGAAGGGTTTTAAAGTGAGAGGATGAAAGAGCATAAGGGTTTATGGAAGAGTACACCCAAAGTATGAAAATTGGAGCTAGAGAGAGAAAGTTATGGAAGCTTGAAAAAAACTCCCATGGAGGAATTGAAGAAACGTGAGAGAGGAGAAGGGAAGAAGAAGACCAGCTACTGGAAATTCAGAAAGGTGCTGGAAATTTCAAGATATTTATAGGCCAACTTATCCATTCCCATAAAATTACAAAAATTCCCTTCCACCAATTAACTTATTCTCCTCCAATCTTTTATGCAATCTTTTTGGTTTTTTGACACTGGGACAAGGTCCATAATGGTCTAAACATACTCGGGTTCATAAAAACTTAAAATTTTAATCCGAGGTGAAAAATGACCATTTTACCTCTACCGTGAAAATTATCAAAATTTTTGTTTCCTTCCATTTTACCCCTAATTTCACCATCCATTTATGCCTTACGCCTAGTTAGACCATAATATTGTTTAAAACTTACTTTTGGGAGCTTATTACAAAAAAAATTATGAAACTACCCTTGGCTCGTATTATTACATTTATGCTTAGTTACAAGCCTATAGAGGTTGGGGTCTCACAATAGTTGTCCAAATATTGAGATGGATTTAACACTTATCCCTTTTGATATGGATTGTGAGAATAAAATAAATGGTGAAACGATGGTTAGGGAGAATGTTTCTCAAGTAGATAAGGAAGGGTATAATGTGCTAAATATATGGTCATATTTGGACAAGCAAGGTGTTTATTCGAGTAATCAAGAGTCCCTAGTGGTCGTGCCACTAACAGTGGTAAGAGAAAAATAGGTTGCAAAGGACGCATAGGTTTATATGTCTCAATGTTTGACTATAGGTTTTCAAGAGATTAGTAATTATAATTAGGAGTTAATGAGGTGTTACCGGCCAAAAATGAAGATTAGGGCAAATGTAGAATGGCTTTTTCATTAGATACGGAATTCATGGATGATTAGGAGTGTGATGGAGGTGTTGATAAAAGGGTGGAGTCTGGGAATGTCAGTGCAGTGAAACAAGGGAGAAAGAGGCATCGTGGTAAGAAAAAACAAGAAAACAAGTTAAAGTAGTATATGGGAGGTAGAGTTCTATGTAGTAATAAAGGTAAATGTAACATAGTGGATGGAATCTCCATCGATAATGAAAGCATGATTGACTTAGACCAAAACATTACAAAAGTAGAAACCATATTAGAGGTAAGTAATATGTTGAAATGGAGTTCATTGATACTAGGGAAGATCTCTTACAGATAGTGGAGAAACTGGAATAAGAGGAAAAGGTTGGTTTAGGCCATCAGTAGGTATGGGTTTTATTTGTTTAGAGGATAATATTTTAAATGAATGCACTAACGTGGAATGTAAGAGGTTTATGCAAAGGAGAGAAAATGAGGGCGATGTGGGGAGTAATAAAGAAAAAAAGGTCCTAATGTGGTGTTTCTTTAAAAAGTGAAATTAAAAAGTAGGTTTCAGAATAGTTTTGAGCCAGTTTGGTGCAAGGATAGGGTTTAAGGATGTAGTGTAGAATCAGAAGGGTAAATTTAAAGGTCTTATAATTATGTGGAGAGAGGATTTCTTTAAGATGGAAAAGCAGATTTTGAATAAAAATTTTATTCTTGTCATAGGTAAAGTGCATGGGATACCTAGACAATGTGGATTGATTAATATTTATGCTTTAAATGATGAGGCAGTACGTAGTGCATTCTAGGGGAGTTTGTTACATGAAATTTAAAGTAGAGATGTATGGTGGTGTGTGGGTGGTGATTTTAATACGATTAAATTGGACGAGGAAAAGATTGGTAAGTGTGATATCACACAATTAACAACTGTTTTTATTAATTTTATACAGAATATGACATTACTAGATGAGCCTATGTTAGGAGGGAAATTTACTTGGTGCAGTAGGAGAGAAGACGCCACAGTTTGCAAGCTTGATAGATTCTTTGTGGATGCTGATTGGTTAGCTTTTTATGAAGAGATAGTTTGGATATATCTACCATGTGCGATTTCAGATCATAATCCAGTGAAGGATATGAATTTGAATTGAGGGCCAAAACTTTTAAAGTTTTTAATTACTAGCTTGATGAAGATTCGTTCACAACTCTAGATAAAGAATACTAGGGCAAGGCAAAGTGTGGGAATAATTGTAGTCCTTCGTTATGGTGGGGGTTAAAGAACTTAAGATTGATGTTTAGAGATTGGCATAAAAGCAATTTTAGAGATATGCACGTAGAATTGAAATTTAAAGGGGAAATTACATGAGTTCGATTTGCAATAGCAATCTTCAGATAAGGAATTTGAAAGGAGGGATTGGCTTATGATTGTCAAAACCCAATCTTGGGTTCATGACTGACGCAAAGGTATTGAAAGGAATTACTTTTTTTCCCGTGCAAAGCCTAAATAGTGATTAAATTAAGTAATCATAACTATGCCAACATAACATGATTAATTATATATATAACAAATATATTAATCATCTTGCACGCTCACGTGCTCAACAATGTAGAAGCAAATAAACATAAATTCGAGTATCGGCCATCTTGTGACGGATACCACCCATAAGCCATCTCATGGCAAAACATTCAAGTATAATCATTACAAGGTATTAATTATTACATGACGTAAACAAGTCAAGTTTATAACAGTTCAAAATATAAAAATAGACTCAACAAGTAGAGTACAACACCATAAAAGGGTTGACGATTACTGGATGCCACGACGATCACTTACCAGATCAACCAAGAAAGACAACTCCTTCCAAATGGATAGCAAACCAAGTAATCTATTGATTTGAAAAAAAAATTAGTAGGTAATAACGTGTGAGTCACAAAGACTCTGTGAGTAGATATCGAGAAAGGGAACAAGCAAATGGGGAAGTACTTTTAGAAAATACACTTTTAAAAACATGAAAAACGGATAATAAATCAATATTTGCAAAACCTGTCTTTTTAGACACTAATACAAATCGAGTCTCACTTACGGAGCGTCCTCACTTAACATCTTTTCTTACCGAGCATGTCAACAATTACTGGTCGTTAATCTGACTAATTCCATAACCCTTGAATTCATTATCTTTCAAATGTCCTCAAGAAATGTATAATTTTTACTCACTCCCAAATCGATATCTTTCAACCAATTCAAGGATGGATAGTTCTTTTTATAAAACATAGTTGTAAAACAATGCATAAACCTTTTTAGAAAAATGTTTATAAAAGTGGAAGTCAATCAAAAGTTCAATTAAAACATTATTTCAAGAATGTTTGAAACATAATTTGGGTGTTCTCAAAGCTCAGTTTTGAAAATGAGATCATTTCTTTTTTAGAAAAGCTTTTGAAAAAGTTTAGTTTTAAAAATATGCATGATCTATTGATACATAGGACCTATGTATCGATAGATGACCGCATCTATTGATAGATTCCTCAAACCTATCAATGGATAGAAGACCAAATATAACTATGAAAGTTCTGTGTTGAATCTATTGATACTTCAAGAACAAGTATCGATAGATTAGCTACAGAAGGCAAAAATGCAGCCTAGAACTCATCACTAGGCCTTCAACTAAGTCTATAAATCAACCATAGACAAGTATACAACACATATACAGCAAATTTACAATAGCTATAACACAATAACCCAATTCAATAATAAATTCAACAATGTCTTAGTCTAAATCACCACATTAGACATTCACTACTTAATACTTAGTCTAAATCACCATATTTGACATTCATATCATAATATTTAGTCTAAATCACCACATTAGACATTCAATCAAGCAAAATGGAGCTCTAACCAAGGACAATCAAACCACCTAGTGTCGTCACACTAGAACTGAATAGTCCGTTACTTTATGGCCTATAACTATTCATAAAAAGGGTAGTACTTTGTTAGCTACCAATCTAGTGAGTCCTTAAGAAATTCTCAATCGATTCAAGCTGCCTCTCATTGTGCACAATGGCTAGTATTCCCTACCACTAGCTACAGGTCTTTATACCTATAAGCTCCAACAACCACAATGCACAATTCAACTTAAAATGAATAATAATCCAAGGAACAAAATAATTCATCAATAGACATAATTATAATCCTTAGTCAAACAACCATGACTATATTCATAATAATTAACCACAAGCACTGTGGCATCAATAAAGAGAAAACATTTATCATGTATCTTTAAAAATCCATCCATCACGCATCAATCATTCACAAATGAAATGTTGAGGTATAAACACATTGAAAGGCTTGTTCCCTATTTTCAAATACCATATAGTAGACTATATATAGCTAGTCTATAGTTTTCGCAAACATCCTTGAAAACATTTGGTCACCACACAAACGTAGTCAGAACTCGTTTATATACAAGGCTAAAGGATTTACATGCTTAATTATATCAAAATAATGAAAAGTGCCACATCCACCCATCTCAATGAATCATGCCTTGCTCTCTTGCACCTTTCATCGAATAGTCAATTTTCCTACAACTTTAAATCTATTTCACAAAACCCAACATAATATTTTCAATATTAATACTTGGTCTTTTTAAGCTAATAATTAGCAAATCATTCCTAAAAAGTTTTCAGCAATACTTAATCCAAAATCTATTATCTAATCTAACCTCTAACCTAAGGATTTAAATCAACTATAAGCTAGAGTTAGAACAACTTTACCTTGGTGAGCTTGAGAATCTCAAAATCAACTCATAAACTTAGATTTCAGGATTAAAACGAAATTTTAGCAACTTTATAAAGTTTTTGGGAATGTAAACTCAAGATTAAATGGTAAAAAATCAATTATTTACCTTCAAAATCACTTAAGATGGAAAACCAAGCTTGGTAATCACTTTAAATCTTCAAAATCCTTTGATTTGATGAAAAATGGAGTTGAGAGCATAAATGGCTATGTTTTGAGAGAAAACCTAGTTTGTGCCGTTTTGGGAAAAAAATGATGATTTAAGGGTTTTAAATGAGGGTGAAAAGATCAAAACACCTTTTTTTTTTTCCAGCATGGATGTCATTTGTCGATAGATTAGGCCTATCTATTGATAGATTTGGTCATCTATCGATAGATGTTTATCAAATTTTAAATTTTTGAGTTTCTAGGTTGATCTATCGATAGACAATGAACATTTATCGATAGATACACTCTAGAATGCAGTCTTAATTCCAAAAATCAATCCTTTTAATCCCAAAAAAAATCCAACTCCATAATAAACTTATATGTTCAATAAAATATGAGTTTTCAAAGTTAAAATGCTTTTATAAACATGTTTAGAAACGTTAAATCACTAGCTCACCAAGTTAGATTACGTTTTTAACCTTCATCTAAGAGTGGGGTTTCACAATGACTAAACAAACTAAGTTATGGAACTTGTATAAAATAAAGGAAAGAAAATGGAGACAACAGTCAAGGGTTCGATGGGTTACTGAAGGAGATAGAAATACAAGATACTTAGATGCAATAGTGTTAGCTTGGAGATGCTATAATCACATTGTGAGTATTTATGTGGAAAATTGCTTAATAGAGGACCTGGGCAAATTAATAGAATACCTTGGGCAAATTAAGAAGGAGGTGGTGAAACATTATCGTAAATTGTATTCAATTAGGAAGACACTAGGACTAGTAGATTTAATGTGTGACATTCATAAATTAAGAAGGGATTCAATGTTAGATCTTGATTCTCCTTTCACAGAGAATGAGATTTGGTTGGTTGTCAACGAATGTGATGGGAATAAGGTACATAGTCTTGATGGTTTTAATTTGAACTTTTACAAAACACATTGGGATGTGGTATGATGTGAGGTTATGCAATTTATGAATTCCTTTTACAATATAAGTCGGTTGAGTCATGGGGTAAATGTGAGCTTTATAACCTTAATCCTAAAAGTTAAAAATCTTAGCAGCATCGGGGAATACAAGCCTATAAGTTTGGTTGGGCGTGCTTGTAAGATTGTGGCTAAGGCATTAGCTAAGCGATTAAAGAAAGTTATTGGGCAAGTGATTAGAGAATATCAATTTGCGTTTGTGCAATGTGGGCAGCTATTGGATGTAGCCTTAATAGCTAATGAAATGGTGGATGTGATGTGAAAGAATGGTAATGGGGGTTGACTACAAGAAGGCTTATGATAGTGTGAATTAGGGGTTCTTAGAATTAACAATGGAAAAGATAGGATTTAGGTGGTAGGTGGTGGGGGAAGTGGATAATGGAATGTGTTTATACTACTTCGATCTTTATACTAGCGAATGATTCTCTAACTAAACCTATTAAACTGTAGAAGGGGTTGCGACAAGAATGCCTATTTGTCTCCATTCCTATTTAATATGGTAGCCAAGATGTTTTGCTGTCTAACGAATAAAGCGATAGAGAAAAAGTTGTGTGGCAGCATTTTAATTGGAAGTAAAGGTATGGCTTTGTCTCACTTATCGTAAGCTAATGATAAGTTGCTTTTTTGCCAACCAACAATTTAGAATTAATTGAATATGAAAAGATTATCAAATACTTTCAATTAGTGTCTGGTTCGAAGATAAACTTTTTAAAACGTAGTCTATTTGGTGTCAGTATTAAGTAAGAAGTGTTAGAAAATTAGGCTGTTAAGATACATTATAGAGTTTGGTCTCTTCTATCCATGTACGTAAAATTGCCTTTGGGAGCAAATCATGCCTTTAAAAAAATTTGGAGACCTTTGGTGGAGCATGTGGAGGATAAATTGAAAGGATGGCAATCAAAATTGTTATCTTGTGAAGGAAGAGTTACTCTATTAAAATCTGTGGCAAGTGGTTTACTTATCATCTTTATTCCTTGTTTAAGATGTCTCAAGGGATAAAGGATGAGCTAAATAACTTACAAAGAAAGTTTCTTTGGTAAGCAAGCAGTGAAAAAGATGGAATACACTATGTTAAATGCGAAAGAATATGTGATTACAGAAAAGAGGGTGGCATTAGCCTAGTTGATTTAAAAATCAGAAATACAGCATTACTAAATAAATGGTTGTGGAGGTTTGCGAATGAGTAAGGAAACAAAGATTAGTTGTAACAACAAAGAATAACTATGATCCATGTGCCTTGTTACGTAATCCCGTGATTACTCATAAATGCTCAAACACTTGGAAAAATATTATTTCTCCTCTAACACCTACTAATAAATTCTTTTTGCAAGTTATGACTAACATGGTTTTTATTATATGAGATGGAAAAGATATAACTTTTTGGCAAAAGCTGTGGCTTGATGGGATGATATTTCAACAGGAATTTCTACGACTTTTTACCTTAGTAGTGAATAAAGTGAGTCAGATTTGTGAATTTGGAGAATGGACAACTTCTTGTTGGCACTGAAAAATTGAATTGAGGCAACAATTATTTGGCTGGGAGTTTTAGGAATGGGCAAGACTTTGGAGCTACCTTCAAGAGAGTACTTTATGCAAGAAATTGAAGGATAAGATGGTTTGGAAACTACAATTAATGGTGCATACTCTACAAAATCCTTTTGTAATATTGCTATTAATTCTTCCAATGATAATTGTGAATTATGGAGAAATATTTGGATTGGTGATGCTCCTTATAGGGTGGAAGTGTTTATGTGGCAACTAATATGGGAAAGAATTACAGTCACGGTCGAGTTTTAACACAAAGAAATTTAATAAGAGAGGCACAAAATGTTTGTGTGTTATGTCAAAAAAGTCCAAAATCAGTCTCCCATTTGTTCTTTTCTTGCTATGAGTCTTGGAGGGTGTGGTGCTTGTGGTGTGAAAAATGGAATTGCTATTTGGTTATTCTTAATGATCCTAAGTCCTTTTTTTCTATCATGGAGAATAATGTGGGTAAATGAGAATAGGAAGAGGATTTGGGTTCTTGCTTTCTTTGTTCTCACATGGTCTTTGTGGTTATATCGGAATGATATTGTATTTAATAAGAAAGTATGGGACATTCTCAAACTATATGATTTAATTAAATTAAGAGTTGTTGTTTGGACAAAAGCAAAGTGGCTAGAATATATTTCGTAACTTGTCCTTGGTATCTTAAATGAAGAGAGATAAAGTTGAAAGACCATTAAGTAATTGGCTGACTCCATAAGAAGGATGGTTGAAGTTTAATGTTGATGGAGCATTATTTGGAAATCCATTAAAGGTTGGTATTGGTGGGTTATTACAAGATCATATTGATTTAGTTAAAGCTAAGTTTTCCAAGTCAATTGGAAGAGGTGATTCGAATCTCGCAGAAATTTTATCCATTAGAGAAGCCTTTATAATTTTCACTAATATGTTTATGAATAAACAAGTAAAACTTTGGATAAAAAGTGATTCTAAAAATGCTGTCATATGAGTTGATAATCCACGTAAGGCTCCTTGGAGATTCAAAAAATGGCTAGTGGACATTGAAAACATATGGAGATTGATTCAGTGTTGGAAAGTTTCTCATATTCTTCAAGAAACAAATGGCGAGGTCGATAAGTTAGCAAATGAAGGGGTTAAGCGTATTGTTGAGTTGCAACAAGGTTTTTCTAGATGATAAAGCTTTGTGAATTACACAACTGTCCAAAATGGTGGTGTTTTGTCATGAAGGTAGAATTAAATTTTAAAATGTATATGGAGTTATAGGTTTTGGTTGGCTTGGTTCAAAATCATGGATATTGGATTTTTAATTTGGGAGGTTTTTATATGGATCGATTAATTTAAAATTAAAGAGTTGCAATTGGAGTGGGACACTTCTACAAAAGTTGGTGCATTTGATTTTGAATTATAGCTAGGAAGAGCTCTAATCCACAGAAGACTCAATGTTTCAATTGATTATGGACTCCAATACTGAGCTTGTAGAGTTATAATTGAAATAGACTATTAATGTTGAAGCGTTAAACTTGGGTGAGGAATTGCTTATGTTTTGGTGATGACATATGGATTTCGAATATCATTTTGCCTTAGGACATTCAAGATGTGGACAACTTATTATGTGTATAGTCATAGTGTTTTGTGGATGGTTCTAGACACCCAACAGCCTAATTTTTTTTTTTGAAAAGTAGTGAACTTTTATTAACGCAATAAAAGTTCTATTAAGCAATAGCCTAGATGAATAATATCTAGTGGGGTTATTCTTATTCATTTTCAATGTACTCTTCAAGTCATATGGCCTGTTTTGAGCCATTGACTCAAGCTTTATAATTTTTTATAAAATAATTATATGTTGTAAAAGAAATAATAGAAACAGGAAGAAAAGAGAGACATTGAGATAATGCTCTTTACGTATTATTAAAGCAAGACTTGGAATGAAAAATAACTATAATACAAATGAGGGTGGGGTGACCCTTTATTTATAGTTGAAGCCCTTTACAGATCAATGGCCATCACAATCTCCTACTAAGATATATCTCTAAATTACATTATCTTCTTGATAAATCCCACATTATTATCTAAATAATATCCACATGTAGATGACTCTTGAAATATCTAGAATGTGGATAATATATTTATCATTTATCAAATTTATTCTAATTTGAATTGGTCTAATGTGGTGTGATATGTCCATATTCCATAACATTATAGTGAAAATTAGTAATTTTAAAATTTTGATGTAAATTTATAAGAATGAATGTAAAAAATTAGAAAGTTGAAATAAAGATTGTTAAAATATTTACATAAATAAGTGAGAGTTACTGCAAAAAGTCAATTTAAACAAAATAAAAATATGTTAAGTGAAAATTAATCAGCTACATTGATACTCTCGAGCAAAAAATATTTAATCATATATAAATTTTACTTTATAAATGAATAATAAGGATAAAAATAATTATAGTGAAAATTAACAATTTAAAAATCTTAACGTAAACTAATAAGAATGAATATAAAAAAAATCATAAAGTTGAAATAAGCATTGTTAAAATATTAACGTAAATGAGCGCGAGCTATCGTAAAATGTCAATTTAAACAAAATAAACATATTTAAGTGAAAATTAACCATTTACATTTATATTCTCGAGCAAAAAAAATTAACCATTTACAAATATTAATTTATAAATGAATAATAACAAAGATAAAAATAATTATAGTGAAAATTGCCATTTAAAAATCATAACATAAATTGATTAAAATGAATGTAAAAAATCATAAAGTTGCATTAAGTATTGTTAAAATATTGACGTTAATGTGTGATAGTTATTATAATAAGTCAGTTTAAACAAAGTAAACATACGTTTAGGAAAAACTAATAATAAAAATACTTAATTAAAATTAGCCCTAAAAGTCTTTACGTTCATTTTTTGTATATTGACTGTAAATGTTAATGATCCTTATAATTATATAATTATAATGTTAATATTAAATGTTATTATATTTTTTACCTTTAAATTATAGTATAATATTTAAACATTTGATAATAATGAGTTTAATTGAATTAAATTAGATAGATATAATGTTTATTTTAAAAAGAATAATATTTTTATATTTTTAAGGTAAAAAAAGAATGAAAATAAAAATTGAATAACATTTAACATTTTTAAGATCGAACTCTCGTTAGGATGATGGATCATTACTGTACTTTTATGATGAAGCAAATGTATATGATTCCTACAAATAGAAAAAAAATGACATTTATATTAATTAAATTGTTGAGTAACATATACACATATACAATAATATAATGAAAATAAATTGACTCATTTTTATTACTTACACTGATAGTCTTCGACTTGTTGTCCACAAACTCTCTGGTACCTATCTATCGCTTATGAGTGCACTTGAAAATCTCAGAGAATCTCATTGATCTCTGCAATGTCTTAGACTACAATCACAATGTCACGACCCGGAACCATCATTGAGTCCGTGACAACCGTCGCGATGTCCCGATAGGCACTCATCCCCCGAATACCATATCGAGACCTCGTAAGGCTTTCGTATCGGTTTCTTATCTCCTTTATAGTTAATCGTTGCCAAATGTCGTATTTTAGAGGCTTTTAAGCCTTTTTTCGATTTAAAACAGTGAAAAAATAAATTTCACTTCACAGGGGCATTTTGGTCATTTTTCGTCAAAAAATTCAAATTCGACCAAAATGTAGTGCTTAAGCAAGAAATGCATATTCCGAAGTCGAAATTAAATTTGAATGTCTAAAACGTGATTTAAAATAGAATTATAACTATTTAAATAAAATAAAAATATTCGACAAAATATTCTATTTTCTTACAAATTAATATTTATAGAGTATTCTGAAAATGATTTTTAGTAGCGTAAAAGTTAAATATATTTATACAAACTATAATACGAAAAACCAAAGTATGAAATTTAATTTACCGTGCTACGTGGGCCCACGAATAAACAAAAGTAGTAAAGACAGTAAACCTACAGTTTTTGAAGTAGTATGGCCAACTATAGTTCTTGACGATGTCTGCTATCTACAGGCTAACCCAGCCTGAAATGATGGGATAAAAAAAAGGAGTGAGATTATAAAATCTCAGTGAGTAAACAAACACCATATAAATAATCTAAAGGCGAGTAAAAGGAGACAATTAAAAATAATTCATTTCAGCAAATTTTTCACAACACGAATATTCATTTCAACCAAATAATCAATATGGCTCGTGAATTTCTCAAAACTTGGCTCATGCCAAATCTTGTACTCGGAGACACTTGGACCAGGGATATCCAACCAAGTCCGCCAAGGCTGTGAAAAATTTTGTATACTCGTAAAACATATTTTTAGTTTGAAAAACACAACCGTTCCTTGGCGTTGACTGAGTCTCACTTCACGTGGTGGTTAACGTGAAGTGCACTCAAAAATCCCACCTTAGGAGATACCCTACGCGCCTCTACGACCGAGGTGAGAATATAAAGGAGTTTACCGTGCCCCTCTAATAGGCTGGTCCACGGAACCCCGCCACTGCAGTAGCTAATCTTTAATCCACCAATTGATCAAATCTCAATGGCATAGCATGGCAATTACATTACTAACCAATTTATCAAGGCAAAACAGACAGTTCATATTTTTCAAAACAAGTATAAATTCAGCCAATCATGCCAATTTATCACAAGCTATTTAATTCAAATCATAATTAACAATAAATCACATGGTCTCTAATTACTCAAATTTTCAAATCCAACATTCTATTTTAAAATCAATTTATAAAAAATTCAATTTATTTTATAATTCCATTTATTTTATAAATTCATATTTTTCTCATAAAACAAGAAATTCATCATTTAAAATAATTTTCACAAATCACAAAATTGAATAAAAACTACTCTAGATAATTCAGACGATAATAGGTTTACTCA
>NC_030852.1:7331288-7334868 GCF_000208745.1 Theobroma cacao
AAAAAATGCATGGGTAGTGAAAATCACAAGGAAAATCAATGAAATTTACCTTTTTAATGCTTGATTTCTTGATTTCTCTTGATTTTCCCCAAAATTTTCAGCTAGGGTTCTTATTTCTTTGCCCCCTTTTCTCTCCTGGTTTGGACGGCTTGAAGAAGATGAGAATTCTGGAAATTTTGACCTTTTTAAAGGCTAAAATAATATAATATTATTTTATTCATTTTTTAATGTTTTATTAATTCCTTAAATTCTAGCTATCCATTTGTTACTAAATTTTCACCATACACTTATCCCACATATCCATAGCTTAGATAAAATTCTCAGACTTATCCAAACTCTTGGTGGAGTAATTTTTGAAATTTACACTTTTGCCCCCGTAAAAGTCAAAAATTACATTTTTACCCCAAAAACTGAAAAATTGAACATAGACATATTTTTCATCCCTTATACTGATACCATTCTCCAATTTGTCAAATTTGATCTAAATTCTCTCAAAATCTCAAATTTTGTCAACGGGTGGCAAAATTACGATTTTACCCCTACATTCCAAAAATCACCGGAATTAAACTTTTTCGCTGCCAAACCCTTAAATTATACTCCAATAAGTCTAATATAATCAATCTTAATCAAATGGGATTAAAAAAATCATTTTTTTTTCAAAAATTCCTTATTCGTCCTTAAGTGGCAAATTACCATTTTGCATTTGGAATACTTAAAGTCCGGATTAACTCCAAATCGGACCTCAAACTCTGAATCCTCATTTTAAATCAATCCATGGGTTTTAGTTTTCTCAAATTCATCCTCGATTCTCTGTTTAAATTAGTTCAAGACTTATTTAACTAAACCGTACCATTAGGGGCAATACAATCATTTAACTTGTTTTTCGAGGCAATTCAATAAACAAACATGCTATCCAAAGCATGTGAATGATATATCACAGATAATTTAGGGTCGGATGTTACAGCACTACCCCCGTTAAAATAAAATTTTGTTTTCAAAATTTCACTAATCAATCTCAAAGAAAAAGTAAGGGTATCATCTTCAACTGTTCCCACAAATTCGAAAAATCATCCTCTTTCCTCAATTATCTTTCATGCCTCTAAGTTACCTTGTACCCTTCTCGCATTTCGGCATTAATTTGTCACTTAAAACTTCAAATAATAAAGTTTAGCATTAAAATCAATAACCATTTATATTCTCTTGTGTTTATCACATATGATAAATAAAGTCGATATTTCCAAATTCCTCTCTCTTTATATCACTTGTCAACATCAATGAATCCCACTTTAGAATACTCTTTCCATATTATATAGTAATTTCACCATATAGTACTACAACACTATGTTCCTCTATTCTACTGTCATGTCTACTCCACAGTCTCTATAACAACTATTTCTAATTAACTTCTCTCCTAAAAGAGTGTGAACTACATTTTCTTCCTCTAATGGTGATATGTTTCTACCAGTAAATGATGCAAATGTTATACTCACTTAGAACCGATCCAAGTCAGAATCTATTAAAGCATATGCATCTTTATTAGTTAAAATCGTAGTACCTATCATTGCTCCTGGTTGGACTCGTGCCTCGTCTTCCGTTACAGCGAAAATCCTTGTCGAAATACGAGTCTGTGGTCTAGGAGGTGGATATGTTGAGGCGTTACTCTCCACGTCATACCGTACAGTCACTCCCGGTCTCGATTGTACTTCAGTGAAATCTTTCCTTTGTACATTCGTGCGAGCTGGTGGAGATGAAATAGCTACAATGGCCCGTCCTAACTACGGGCAATCACTCCTATAGTGACCTAATTAATCACAATAAAAGCATCTCACAAGCTTCTTACATAGCCCGACATGATATTTCCCACAATGTCTGCATCTGTCAGAACTTCTGAAACTTTTCTCAGAAGTAGTCATTTCAGGCTTACTAAATTTCGGAGACCTCTGCTGTGTTTGTGAAACTGAAGGTCGAAAAGATGTTATTGGGGCGGAAGTAGTACTCCCTTAGACAAATGAATCTTTACCCCTTTTTGGTGGTTGACTGGAAAATCCACTCGGATTTCTTCTCTTTACAATTTCAGCTCGCATTCTCCTATTTTTGTTCGCGAGCTTCTTGGCCCTTAGAGCCATCTGTGCTACCTCCTTGTGTGGTTCCCTACCAATCACTGTCATTCGCTCCCTGATCTCATTACGGAGCCTTTCTTCAAAGTAATTGGCCTGATCTTGCTCTGATTTCACTAAATCAAGCATATACAACATCAGCTCGTTGAAATGAGTTTCGTATTCCTCTACGATTAGATTCCCTTGTTTCAAGCTTAGAAACTCTTTTTTCTTTTCTCTCTGGTAGAAATAAGTAAAATACTGACTATCAAACTCTCTGATAAAATCTGACCAAGTCAGTGGAGTGGCGGAATGGGACTTCACTGAACTCTACCAGGTACGAGCTCTCTTTTCCAATAAACGGGTGGCCACTATCAGTTTCATGTCATCGTCTAATCTCATGTCAGATAATGTCTCCGATACCTGATTGATCCAATCCTTGGCCACCGTTGCATCTAATTCACCCGTAAAAGATACGCAGCCAAGCTGCCTAGCTTCGTTCAACTTTTTAGAAATGGAATATCCGGCATCGATAATATTGTAGAAGTATCTGGAGGTACGGTAGGTGGAATCTGACCAGCTTGAGCTTGGCCAGCCATCGTAGTAAGGAAAGCTGTCAATGCCTGAACCATCTCACGAGGCATGGCAAGAGTACCAGTAGGTGGCGGAGAAGGTGGAGGATGTGGGGGACTCTCTGCATGCTCAACAGCAGGTGCTGCTCGAAACGTAGATGTAGCGGATTCCTCTTCTATAGGACTTGGCTGATTTTGCCTAAGACGTCCTCTTCCCCTCCTAACCAATCTAGTGTGGGGTGGGAGTTCTCGTCGAGGAGGCATGGTAGTTTAGAAAAGGAAACGAGGTAAGTTTAGTCGACCTTAGACTCTATATGCAAACACTCACATGTGACTCACTCTAACCTAACTTAACTTGGGGCCACACTGACACTGCAACTTTTAAAATAGTTTCAAAACCAAAGACTCTGATCTTTAAAACCAAAGGCTCTGATACCACTTTAATTTTCACGACCCGAAACCATCCTTGAGTCCGTGACAACTGTCGCGATGTCCCAATAAGCACTCATCCCCCGAATATCAAATCGAGACCTCGTAAGGCTTTCGTATCAGTTTCTTATCTCCCCTGTGGTTAATCGTTGCCAAATGTCATATTTTAGAGGCTTTTAAGCCTTTTTCCGATTTAAAACAGTGAAAAAATAAATTTCACTTCACAGGGGCATTTTGGTCAATTTTCGTAAAAAATTTTAAATTAGACCAAAATGTAGTACTTAAGCAAGAAATGCATATTTCGAAATCGAAATTAAATTTGAATGTCTAAAACGTGATTTAAAATAGAATTATAACCATTTAAATAAAATAAAAATATTCGACAAAATATTCTATTTTCTTACAAATTAATATTTATAAAGTATTTTGAAAATGATTTTTAGTAGCGTAAAAGTTAAATATATTTATACAAACTATAATACG
>NC_030852.1:7336493-7395162 GCF_000208745.1 Theobroma cacao
TTTTCCCCCTTTTCCTCTCCTGGTTTGGACGGCTTGAAGAAGATGAGAATTCTGAAAATTTTGACCTTTTTAAAGGCTAAAATAATATAATATTATTTTATTTATTTTTTTAATGTTTTATTAATTCCTTAAATTATCGCCATCCATTTGTTTTCAAATTTTCACCATACACTTGTCTCACATATCCATAGTTTAGATAAAATTCTCAGACTTATCCAAACTCTTGGTGGAGTAATTTTTGAAATTTACACTTTTACCCCTGTAAAAGTCAAAATTTACATTTTTACCTCAAAAACTGAAAAATTGCCCATAGACATATTTTTCATCCCTTATACTCATACCATTCTCCAATTTGTCAAATTTGATCTAAATTCTCTCAAAATCGTAAATTATGTCAACGGGTGGTAAAATTATGATTTTGCCCTTACCTTTAGAAATCACCGAAATTAAACTTTTTTGTTGCCAAACCCTCAAATTATACTCCAATAAGTCTAATATAATCAATCTTAATCAAATGGGATTAAAAAAATTATTTTTTTTTCAAAAATTCCATATTCGTCCTTAGGTGGCAAATTACCATTTTTTTCCTGGAATACTTAAAGTCCGGATTAACTCCAAATCGGACCTCAAACTCCGAATCTCCATTTTAAATCAACCCATGGGTTTTAGTTTTCTCAAATTCATCATCGATTCTCTATTTAAATTAGTTCAAGACTTATTTAATTGAACCGTACCATTATGGGCAATACAGTCATTTAACTTGTTTTTCGGGGCAATTCAATAAACAAACATGCTATCCAAAGCATGTGAATGATATATCACAAATAATTTAGGGTCGGGTGTTACACACAATAAGAACAAAAAATGCATCATCACCAATATAGCATGTTTCCGCAATCTTCAACAACACAATGACAACATGTTTTCAAATTGTAAAACATTAATAGCACATAACACAGTCACAAGAAAAACAAACGCATCATTAGAAATATCCATGGCTTCGTAGTCGTCAATAACAAAACAACAACAATAAAAGGCTCATATTATCTTAATACAAGTTAAGAACACGAACCATTTCCTTTTATGTAATGTAAAAGGTAAAGAACTCTTTGTGTGCTTTCCTATGTTAACGTCCTTATTTGTTAGGTGATTTTGTTGGGCTTTCCCAAATTGATGCTACCACTAGGGCGTGGCCTAGATATTATCAACTAGTTAGTCCTAAACCTCTGTAGTGATCTAGGGGCGCGTCTTCCCTTTGGTCAAGAAGATATCGTTAAGAGTGCCCGTATCCCTTTTGGCTTTGTCGCACTCGTTTGCTAATAGATCTTTTAACTGATCCTTGCAAATTTTCTCCCATATGTTGCAGACCGTCAAAGCATTAGTAGCAATCCACGTAAAAGACTCCAACATTAAAAATAAATATTTATATTATTATTGTTAAGGAAAATCTGGATAAATATACAATAACAATATGGTACCTCAAATTTACGACACATGGTGTTTTTCACCACGGTAGGAATCAACCTTCATGTAGGCTAGGGCCTACTGAAGTGACGTTTGATTATTCTTGTGATGGTTGAAGTCACTTCAGTCTTTGTAAAACTACTACAAAATCGATATATCTTTATTAAAACACATTAATGAAATTACTGCATATAATGAAATAAGTTAATAACTTGAAATTACCTTTCTTCGATAGGATGAAAAAAGATATCTTGGTCTGGGTTAGTAGGAGTGGGCAAGCCTACATTGGGCCCTTGGCCCCTAGACTACGATACAGAGTTTGACACATCTACGGTAGTGGTCGAAGTTGGCGGATTTTCTTCTAGATCGAATGGAATAGTCGCCGATGTGGACATTAGAGTGGACATCGATGGTCTCAAGGATCGAGGTGGCATTGGAGATCGTACAAGCGGTGGTGTAGAGCAAGGAGGTGGAATTAGAGGTTGCGCATCTAAATTACCTACGCCACTCGACCGTGCTCGAGCGTCGACAGTAATCTCGTATTTAACCATGACTATGCAAAAATCTATCAACACATTACTAATGGACCATTATTATTAACTAACAATAAATGTAATGCATAATCATTAACATTAACTGTCAATAAATGTAATCCATAATCTAAGAAAGATGTTAATAATGGTTGATGTCGAAACAAAATGACATATATAAATAAATCACCATAAAAAAGTTTTAATATCAACACCTTTACATTGTTTAAATATATAAAAAAAGCATCGACCATCAATCATCATTTGAATAGGCAAACTCATTTTCATCGTTTTCATCTTCAGGATCATCACTTTCATTGTCAAGCCTGACTCCACAATATGTTTATTATGCCAATCTTACATAAGAATGCATGTTTGCTTACTTGGGTACCTTAAAAATCGTTAAAGGACGGTATTGTACCAAATGGTACAATTAAGTTGAATTAAGCCTCAAACTAGTTTGAATAGAGATTTTAAGATGAAATTGAGAATTTTAAAACTCCAGAATGACTTAAAATGGTGATTCGAAGTTTGAGGACCGATTTGGAGTCAAATTGGAATTTTCATGATCTAGGGGCAAAATGGTCATTTTGCCACCCGAGGTTAAAAATTGGAATGTTGGATGAAATTTTTGACTAAGATTGATCATTTGGAGTATAATTTGAGTTTGAGAAGTGAAAAATTTTAATTCTGATATTTTTTCGAGCATAAGGGTAAAATAGTCATTTTGCCACCCTAAGAGCAGAATCGTAATTTTACACCACCCAACACTTGTCCAGCACATGGATTTTACCCAATATTATCGTGGATAATTGAGGAAATTTAAGTGGTGGAGAGAGATTGCTTAATGGCTAAGTATGACACATGGACCAATGGAATGCTAACATGTGTCAAAATCTCATCCGTTCATTATTGTCCTTATAAATTAGCACAAAATCAGCTCATTTCTCATTCATATGGCCTGCCAAAGAAGAACAAAGGAAGAAAAGAAAGAACAAGAACCCTAGGTGGAGAATTTCAAGAGAAAAAGTGTGAAAAATCAAGAAAAATAAGTGAAAAAAGTAGGATTTCTCAATTTAAACTTGAAATCTATTTTCCTTAAGCATTTCTCCTTATTTTCCATGGTTAAATTTCATGTTTTCATGGTGAATTTATGGCTAGCCGAATGGGTATGGAGAGAGAATGATGTTGGATTGATTTGATTTCAAGTTATGTTAGTGTTTTTAGTTAGTTTATCATGTTCAGAAGCAAAACAACAAGAAAAGAATTCATTTTCCCCATCACCCATCAATGGCTGAACCTACCTTGTATTGAGTGAGGATGAATTTGATTTTTTATTTTAAGAGAATTGGTTAGAAAATAATGAATTATGGTATGAAAAAGTAGTAGGAAAAATCACGGTGTTAATGCACCATTATTGACCGAAAATTCTAAGAAGAAAAGTGAAGATGGTTTTGCCAAATTTTAGGTTATTTGACTTGTGTTTGGTGAATTAAGGTATTGGAAAAGAAATGGAGCAATTTGGAGCTAAATTGGACGCGTTGGCCAATTAATCGGGTGATAAGACGAATTAGGCCAATATCGGGTTTAGATGGTTACCCGTGCATTTTGCATTCCATATCATGCATTAGTAGTCTAAATTAGTTTAATTTCGATTTAGTAACAATGTAGTAAGTTTCTTGATTTTGTACTATGTCAAGGTAGTGAGTCCTCCGATAAAGACAAGGAAATTGCATCCGAGGACCAGTAGTCAGAGTACTTCAAAAATTCGCACTCTAGATATTGTGAGTAACCTTATCATCATCTTTATTATCTGAAGTGAATTTTAATTTGTTTTTGTGATTTTATGGAAAATGAGTTTAAATGGTAAATCTTTATGTTTTATAAGCAAAATGTGATTAAGTGAAATGATTTTCTAAAATTGTCTTGAGATTGAAAGATGGTTTTGAAAATGGAGTAATTGGAGACTAATTGCTGTGTTGTAAATCATGGTTCGAATTGAATGGCTTATGATAATATTGGCATGAATGGCTAAATTGGTATTTGTGTTGAAATGTATAAACTGTTGTTTGCCTTGATAAGCTGGATAATGATAAAAATAGCCATGTCATGCTGTTGAATTTTTATTATATGGTGGGGTTGAGCTTGCTGCAGTGGGTGGCTTTCCGTGGATCAGTCTATTAGAAGGGCACGGTAAACCCCGTTATATCTTACCTCAGTATGAGAAGCGCAGGTGGATAACTCCTGAGGTTAACACTTTAGAGTTCATTTCATGCAAAACCATCACGTGAGGGTGAACTCAGCCAACTCCAAGGAACGGCTATGTTTTCAAAATAAAAACATAATTTATGCGTACATGACTTTTTAACAGCCTTGGCGGACTCAGTTGGGATAGCCCTCGATCAAGGCATCCCTGATAACTGGGTATGAGAATGATTTTGGCACGAGCCAAAGTTTTAAGAAATTCATAAGCCATGTTGATTACTCGATTTATATGAATTGCTTTTATTTGGTTGAAACAAGTTGAAAGGTGATGAATTTCAGTATGTTAAACTATTTTATCTGTCTCCATTTACTCGGTTTTAGATATTTTAGATGATATTTGTTTACTCACTAGGATTATATAATCTCACCACCCTCCTTTCCACCCATTTCAAGCTCAAGATAGTCTATAGATAGCTGATTTCATCGAGGACCACCATTGGATTTGCATCTTCCAAATTGTAGGTTCACAATTTTTCTTACTTTCGGTTATTCGAGGGCCCACTTGTTACTGTAAATTAAATTAAATACTCTGGCTTACTGTATTACGATATGTATGAATTTATTTTACTTTTACGCTGTAAAAATTATTTATGCAGTGTTCTAAAAATATTGTTTTATGAGAAAATTAATATTTTATTCAATATTTTTATTTTATTCTAATAATCATAATTTCATTTTAAATGAAGGTTTTAGATGTTTAAACTTATTTTTGATTATGAATTATATGTTTTGTACTTGTATACTACATTTTTAGTTAGTTTCGAAATTTTTGAAAAAAATGACCAAAATACCCCTATGTAGTTGAAATTTCTCTTTGACTGTTTTTGAACTGAAATTGGTTCATATCACTTTAAAATATGATTTTAGTAACTAATACTCACAGGGGAAGCAAGAAAACTGATGTTAAGCCTTGCGAGATTTCGATTGACATTTCGGGTAATAAATGTCTATCGGGACGTTGCGGTGGTTGTCACGGGCTCGATGGGAATTACGGGTCGTGACATTCATACTCATCATCTTCGTTTACAGTTTCCTTCGTCTCTTCTTCTTTTCCTTCAACTCCTTCATCTTCATCATTTTCTTCATTATGTTTGACCTCAACAAACGTATTAACCTTTTCATATTCACCACTAACAAAAATTGTATTATTGTCAAGGTCAGCTGAAGGATCATCAAATTGTGTATTGAAAGAAAGTTCATCTTCTTGATACACCCCTTCATTATTTGGAATATCAAATGAACTCCAAGCTTTTGTTTTGAACATTGCCACCAATCATGTCGATTTCTTTTTTTTGATGGATATGGATATATAGTACATCAAATTTATCATTACATATAATAGATTATATATAATTTTTATTATTGTAAATCATTGAAAATTATGGATATATAGTACATCAAATTTATCATTATATATATAATTTTGTTATTGTAAATCAATAAAAATTATGTATATATAATACATCAAATTTATCATGAAATTGTAATTTTTTATTGTAAATTTTAATTGAAAGTATTGTATTGTAATACTTTTGGGAAAATGAATGTGACTAAATTCTTTTATTTGAAACTATGTATATCTACTATTAAATCAAATACTCAATACTTGTCACAAAAAATAACTCAAATACTCAATAATTTATCATCATGAACTATGTATGGAACTTATATAGTTGCACTTTTTGAAGGTCACTATTTTGAAATCTGAACCTAAAAAATAACTCAAAAAATTATATGCTCAAGGGTTTAACAAAAAAAAAAAAAACGCAACTACAATCCAAAAAAAAAAAAGGACAACAACTTCCAGCTTCCTGTCAAGCAACACACTTAATAACAACTTTTAGTCAATAAATAAGCAAAAAAAAAAAAAAAAAGCTTCAATTCAATTCAGCAACCACAATCCCCCACACTCCACAGTCAATTAACAAGCAACTCTGATTCTTCCAAAAAATTATATGCTTAAGGGTTTCATAGAACAACAAAGAAAACAGCAACCACAATCCCAAAAAACAGCAACAACTTTCAGATTCCAATCAAGCAACACACTGAATAACAAAAAAAAAAGAGGGACAAACTGAATAACAAAAAAAGAGGGACAAAACTGGGCTTAGCTGTCGGTAGAGGGAGAGGGGCTAGGTCGGCTCAAATCGAAAGCTATAAAGCAAAGGTGGCTGCATCGACATGGGAGAGGCAGAGGTGGCTTGGCACAAGAGAAGGTCCGCATGGGAGAGCGCAGCACGAGAGAAGGTTCGTATGGCGTGGCTCAGCATGGGCAAGTCTCGACGGCATAAGTGGGCATGGGAGAAGTAGAGCAAAGGTGGGTCAGTATGGGAGATGGTTAATACAGGAGAGGGTCGGCACGGGAGAGGCAATGGTAGGTCGGCATGGGAGAGGTAGAGGTGGGGGTGGTTGGCACGGGAGAGGCAGAGCAAGGTGAAAAGAAGAGAAAAGGGAGAAATGCCCCAAAAGAAAACACTAAAACATTTTAATTATGTTTACTGATGAAAATTCCTTCAGTAAATTCAAAATTAAATACCAACAAAAATTCTGTTGGCAAACTCTTAAAAGGGATCAATCTTTTGCCGATGGAAATTCCATCGGTAATTCAATAGCTAAATTGACATTCTTGTCTATTGAAATTCCATCGGTAAATTTCGTCATTAAAATCTGTCGGTACAGGCATTGTTGACCAATAATTTTGATCGGCAATTTTCACGCCTATTGATTTAATTTGGCGCCAATGCATTATTGATCGATTATTGAATAAATAAATTCCATTGATAATCTGTCGGCAATAGGCACAACTCCTTTCCATCAGTAATATAAAGGACTCCTTTCCATTAGCAATCCTTCAGTATTTGCGGACGGATTAAATTTCGCTAGTAAAACCTTGATTTTTAGTAGTGGTAGACTTTTGCCAGCTCCGTAGAAACTTGGACCTATGACAATAGTGCTGACCTGGATTTAGTGAAATCTAGTGATTTTGACTTGTTTAAGAACTTGCTTGAATTTCGGGTTTCCTCTATAAATTATACAATTCAAAAGATACATTTGATAAACTTACTCAACAAAATACATTTTTTTTATTAATCTATAGTAATGAAATAATAATTAAAACAAATATGTAAGTTGCATTTTGAAATAAATCAAATCCTAACTAATGAAACAAGTATGTGAATTACAATATTCTTGGAAACAACTCCAGCTTCCATAGAATATTCGCCAAAATAAAAAGGCTTTTATCTTGCCTTTGGACAAGTCTTTCTTTTCACTGTTGTTGGAGTTTTTCCTCTTGTTTGTATACATGATTCTCTTCTTGGGATTAAAAAAAAAAACTATCACCCAAAAAATTAAAATAAGACAGGGAAAGAGACTATAGATGTTATCCCAACAAAAAAAAAGAAAAGAAAAGAGCTTGATAACTTTTTTCTTTTATTAAATCCTTGCTCTTGTTGAATAGAATTGGGCAACAAGTTTTAGATTTTGTAAGAAGCAATAGTGCAAAAAGTAAGTACTACTTTATGATGGAAAGCTAATTCCTTTTAGATTTTCTTTTCATAAATTTTTTTTTAATACAAACTACTTTTAGATTTGATACATAATGACACGTGTCTTCAATTTTGAATTTTTTTTTAGGAGATTAATCTACATGGCAGCTTGCCTTTGTAAATCAATAAATTTAAAAGCATATGCTTAATCAAAATGGTAAACTAACCATTAGAAAGCCCACTTAATTCGATATTAGGTAGCAAGGAGCTAGCTATTAATTAAGCCTAATAGTTGTGGTTCCTTACCTTAATCAATGAAGTAAAAGTGAAATGCTTATCAACTGAAGGTGGTTAAAATAATAGGATTGTTTGTCTCAATGACAAGTCATTTTGAGTTCGAATTTTATTATCGTACTAATAAATGAAAAAAGTAATTCTCAACGCCTGCATTTTGTTTAAGAGTAGGAGCCACTTACATGTCCAGAATTTTCTTTAATGCATTTCTTTTTGTTTGACTTAGCCATGAACTAAATTTTTTTCAATTAAAAGAAGTAGTCCAACATACTCAAAACAAAGGAAACAAATACAATAATGTAAGAGAGTTTGACATCATAGGAGATATAAGGGTCTCCAAAGAAATAGAGACTTGAAAGCAGATTAGAACCAAAAATTGCCTTCAGAAAGTTAATAACATGGGCGGCTAGTGTAGGGTTTTTTTCTTCTTCCTTTTTGGTTCTGCAAATATTGAGGTACTTGAACTGAATTGGATTAAAATATAACTTTCCATGCACTACCCGAACCTGATTAAAATTTAATACTTAATACCTGAATTTCATTATTATTTTTTCACAAAAAATCAAAAGTCAAAATAAAAATAAATTTAAACTCAATTTTTATGTATATTATTAATGAAAATTAAATTTATAACAAAAGGTAACTCATAAAAAATAAATTAAAGTTTAAAATCATATTCAGAATAATTAATGAATTTTAGTAAGTAATACATTATTTATAAATAATTTAATTTGAAATCAAAACAACATATAAAACTAGAAATATAATAAGTTGGTATATTTCAAAATAAAAAGTTATGTCTCTTCATATGAAAAATTGTAATTATTTAAAAGTCACATCAATTGAAAGGTTATGTGATATAGCGTGATTATTGAATTGAAGGTGGTTTTTATGTGAAAGTTATGTCTCTTGATATAGTAATATATTGGAAAAATACCTTTAAATCCAAAAGTTACGAGACAATTGAAAAATACCTCTAAATCTAAAAGTTATAAAACAATTGACAAACATTTATACTCAAAAGTTTGGATATGAAAAGTTATCTTTTCATATTGTAGCTCAAAAATTATTTTTGATGGTATGAATGATTGTCCTTTCTTAAGGTGGTTATTGGAACAATACCCTGAAACATGCAAAAATGTTTTTAAGACATATAGGTGTCTTAATGAAAGGATTGTGTCCTTAAAAAAAGCACACTTAGAAGTCTATATGAACAAGATAAAAGCAAAAAATCAAAAGAAAGAGAAATGCTATGTTCTAAATAAAAATTTAGAAAATAAACATAAACACTTTAGTTTCATCATCTTCCAAAGAAGTCCAAATTCCTTATAATCTACTTGCACAAGAAAGTAGGCTTTGAGGCAAAACAATCTTGTAACCCTTGGGTCAGTCTAGTGGTCTACTCTCGTAAGTGCAAGACGAAGTTAGACATTAACTTCATCATATCCTTAAGACTATTTGCATGATTCCCATTTGTATATTGACTGGTGGGGATAAAATAAGTCTTAAAGATAACATTTATTAAATGCATGTCTTGAAGCCAATTTTACTAGTTTTTTTGAATTCTAACGAAACCCCATTTTGCATCAACATAATATTAAAAATTATAATCTATAATTGGATTTGGGCAGTGTATTCCTTATAACCAATATTGAACGTGTTATATATAATAGTTTTACTATCCAAATCTAAATCTAATTATAAGATACTTTAATCTTATTTAATCGGAACAAGTTATATAGGATAGTTGATTATATAGTACCTATTGTCATCTCTAGATTGGTGGAGCAGAGATAAATGCCTCAAAAACAAAAAGGCAGGGATTCTTTATTTCTTTTTCTTTCCCTTTAAGGGGCATTGTAATTAGAAAAGATTGGGAGTTTGATTTTTATTTTTTCTCCTTAGACAAGGCTTAAATAGTTAAGTAATTAGGAAAAGAAGGGTTTGAATTTGTTTTTGAGTATAAATAACAAAACCTGAAAATTATAGTATTTAAATTACCAGCTTATGTAGATAGATTTTAAGTAGATTTTACCTATAGCTATGCTTTTATATGTATTGTAGATCATAAATAGATTATAGATATAGATTTTGTATTTAAAGAAATAAATAGGTAGTATAATTCTTTTGCATAGTTATTTCAATTAATTTACAATTGATTAACTAAGTACATTAGCAAATATAGGAAACCTAACATGAAGGCAAGAAGAATAGGATTACGATAAGAACATAGACATTGGGACAAGGTAGGGTTTTGACTAACTTTTTCTGAATTTGGTCATTTTGATTTTTAACTAATAAGATATAATATAGCTATAAGAATATTAGCACCACAGAAGGTATTTATATTTCAAAAACCATGAAAGGGTTGAAATTACCAAAAGGAAAATAAAGAAATGCCAATTGTACTTCTCAATCATGTCACTCATCAAATGCGGAATAATGAAGGATCATATATAAATAACAGAATCAAATACATTATATCCTTTCCTATTCAAGAAACATATTTGGCTTCACTCATTGGTAAGCATTCTATTTTATGGAGAGGATGAATGTATGAAGAAGCTGGAATTCTAACTATTTGTCATGGATGACATAGAGAAATGTATTCATTTTTCTTACCTAAAATATATTCGAAAAATAGTGGATAAAGTCAAGGTATACATGGACTCTAAAATAGAAATATTAAAACTTCCTTAATTAGATCCAGCAAAAAAAAAAAGTATTTATCAAGGGGAAAATGATTGGTATACCAACAATCAAAATCTTCCTCAAAGAAGAAAACACCTATATTTTTCCTGCAATCAGAGGGGTTCGATTTAATGGATTCACCATCATCAATGGTTAGGATATCGTTTCTGTTATATTCATGTTTCGATGTTCGTTTTCAGTAAAGTATTTATCTATTTTCTTAGTGTTACCTCCTTTCTTTCTCTTAACATCAGACTTGTGTATTGAAAGTAGACACCCATTCTCGAGATTGTCATAAACCACTCATAGATATATTGAAGGGTTTGCAAGGTTTGTATTGTTCTAACATATATAAAGGAATTTTTCTCCAATTCCTTCTAAATCTTTTATGGTGTTTTGCTACCAATTATTTGTACAGAATTGGGTAACTTGTCAAGTCTTTTGTTGGTGCTTTATTCATCAGATGTATCCTACTCCATCGACGTGCAACAAGGATTAGTCTACATTTCAGGAAAAGTAGAACCACACAAGATTTTGAGGATGCTGGGAAATGCGGGAAAACATGTAAGACTATCTCATCTGCAGTATGGAAATCAAACACCTGGAAGATTAGAGAATTGTTGCAATAATTTGAGTCCTAGATATAGTCCATATCGCAATATAAATTATGGGTATTTTCGCTGTGAAAGAATTGATGGCTATACCGATGATTATGAGTGCGGATACTTTCCCAATGGAAGGAGTGATGGTTATAGGTTTGACTCAGATTATCAACATTATCAGCATGGCAATCCTTTGTCAAGGAATCATCATCTCAGTCATCGATGCCACCATTATTATGAGCCAATGGAGCAACATGCACCATTACCGATATTTGATACTTCAGAATATGATCTTAATGCTGGCAAGGTTAAGGGCTCTTGTTGTCATATTATGTGAGCTCGAGGAGAAAGGATTATCCGGTTTCTACAATATTATGTTCTATTGATGTACCTAAATATATCAATGGCTTTGGAAGTTATTTGAATGTTGAATTTGAAGAATCTTGAATCTTTTTCATTCATGAGATGCAAATTTTTTATACAAATAAAGTTTAATTTTATAATGATGTCAATAGACAAAGAGATATTGTTATGGCCAACCTAATTGGCTGGTTAAATCTTTATACCTGGAATCTGAACTAAATCTTAATTTAGCATGCAATGAGCCAGGGGGGATTACTTCAATTCTGAACCATATCTTTAAACATAACAATTTTCAATTTTTTTATTAATAACAGTTATAATGCTCTAGAGGGTATTTCTTATATAAGGAAAAGTGAGGTAGTGTTGCAAAATAGTTATCCGATCAGCGTAAGTTACGAGGCAAAATATATACTGAGTTTTGGTGAACAGAGGGAGACATAGAGATAAGGTGGTAACAATCTTTCCAAATAACCTCCCCACTGCAATTAGCTAGAACAGACTAAAAGATTCCTGCCAGCAATGTGGAAGAATGGTCGACATAATCTTGCCGATTAGAAAGACTAGAAGTGGCCAGAGAATAGGCTTCGTCAGGTATCCAACCATGAATGAAGCCTGGAGGGAAATATGGAGCATTGACGGATCGTGGTTTTGGGACTTTAGAATAAGAGCCCAACCCTGCACGATAGGGTGCCAAAAGCTCCTTTTGGTGTAAAAACCAACCTAGAAACAACAATTGGTCAACAATGCTCCAAGAGGGACTAAACAAATCCCTGAAAAGCATAAGACTGGAAATTCTTATAGAAAATAGAGAGAGCTAAAAGGTAAGGAAATTATAATTGAATAGTTTGAAAGCTCCAAACAGGGGAACAAAAAGAAAACATGCAAAGACTGTATGGAAGAAGATAAATTACTATGAGTAAGATAAAGTGTCGTGGGACACTGCAAAAGCTTAGCACAACCAGAAATGGTCTTGGAACACATGAAAAGAGATGGCGTAAAACCCAATTTATAAAGGGTAATATAGGAATTTTGCTTGGTGAACTTGAGAGAGAACCCTTATTCTGGGCCAAAAAGTATGAGAAATTTACCTTAAAGATGATAAAATGAGTGAGAGGTGACACATGGAGGGCAAGAAGGCAAGAAAAATCAAAGAACTAGGCTTAAAGGGCATTCTGCCATAAAGGGATCGATCCCGCGATAGGAATGGTCAATCCCTACGAGTTTCAAGGGTCGACTTTGACCAATCTGCCCCTCTTTCATTTGAGAAGCTTTTCAATTCTCTCTTGCTTCTCTCTTTAATGAACTCTTGCCTCCTCGCTTCCTCACTCTTACCATCACTTTAGGGCTTTGAAATTGGGAAACTAATGTGAGTTCTTGCTTCCTTGCATTACAAGCTTCAATTTGATCAGTCTATAATTTTCTCTCTCTACCATTTCAGTTTATTCTCTCCCACCGAGCTAAGGAACTTTGATTGGTTTGCTTTCCAAATTGCTCACCAAGGTAAGGACTTCGCATTGGTGTTAATGAATTTGTGGTTTTAAGGTTGTTAAGTTTGTTAGTACAATAAGTTCAATGTGAATAATTCCAAGAGAGTGGTGAATTAGTCTATTTTTAAATTATTGAAGATTCTTTTTCAATTTTGAGAAAATAAAATCTCTTAAGCTAAATCCCCAATTTGAAAATAAGTAAAAGAATCGATTTCTTCTAAAGTAAGAGAGGTTAAAAACACAAATGAAATTAAAGGAGTACGAAAGGAAGAAAAATCAACACAATAATTTTTATAGAGATTCGGCCTCCTTGCCTATGTCCTCTCTCTTAGATTCACTACAGAGTTTAAAATTCACTATTAGAATGAAATTTAATACACTACCTTTTGTGGATCAAGCACAACCTTTCAATATAATGCCTTTTCATGGTTAAAGTATAACCACTCTATCTTTTATCTTGGTTAAGATATAATGTCACGACCCGATACTCTCTTCGAACCCGTGACAACCACTGCGATGTCCCGATAGACATACCTTATCCGGAATGTCAACCAAAACCTTACAAGGCTCTAGCATCAGTTTTTCGTCTTCCTTGTGAGTAACAGTTACTAAATATCATGTTTTAAAGTAATATAGACTATTTTCAAATCAAAGACAATCAAAAAGTAATTTCTACCGCACAGGGGTATTTTTGTCATTTTTACTTGAAAATTTTGGAACTTGCTAAAAATATAATAGATAAATGAAAAATATACATTCCATATCTAAAGTAAATTTAGGTATCTAAATCATCCATTTAAATTGAATTTTTATCTAATAGAACTAAATAAAAATATTGGATAAAATATTTCATTTTCATATAAAACAATATTTATAAAATTCTACGTAAATAATTACTGTAGCGTAATAACAAAATAAATTCATATACATAATAGCACACAGCGCCAGGGTATACAAAAATATTTTACAATGACATGTGAGCCACAAAATACCAAAAATAAACGCGATTGTAAACCTACGATTTCTAAGGGTGCGAATCCAAAAGTAAACCTTTGACAAAATCAATGGTCTACAAACTGCCCTGAGCTTTATATGGGTGAAAAGAAGGGTGGTGAGTTTTTATAAACCGAGTGAGTAAGCAAAGTTCATCTATAACATCTAAAGCCGAGTAAATGGAGACAATTAAAACATCTCTTCATAATATGATTCATAACATTAAAACTCATTTCAACCATATAAAACAATTACATTTCATCAAAAATAATCAGTAAGGCTTATGACTCTCTTAAAACTTGGCTTGTGCCAAAACTTGTATTTGGTGACACCCTGCGTCGGGCATCCAACCGAGTCCGCCAAGGCTGTTAAATTAACATATACACATAAAACATGTTTTTACATTTAAAAACGTAGCCGTTCCTTGGCGTTGGTTGAGTTTCACCCTCATGTGGTGGTTCAGTGTGAAGTGAACTCTAAACTACCTTAGGAGATACCCTCCGCGCCTCTCATACTAAGGTAAAATATAACGGTGTTTATCATGCCCCTCTAATAGGCTGGTCCACGAAAATCCACCCATTACAGTAAGCTAATCACTTACCCCACCAAATCAATAAAAATTTCAGCAGCATGACATGGCTAATATGATATTACCCAACTTGTCAAGGTAAAACAAAATAATTCATATATTCCACACAAACACAAATCCAGCCATTCATGCCATCACATTGTCATAAGCCATCAATTCAAACCATATGTCAAAACATATATATAACACAAGTATATAGTCTCCACTTACTCAATTTCCAAAACCAAGATTCAATTTCAAACCAAATTATGAATCTCATTTCATTTAACTAACACTTAAATTATAAAACATAATAGTTTACAATTTAAATTTATTATTCTTTAAAATCATAAAAATGAGTATAAACTACTTTAGATAGTTAAGATGATCGTCTGTTTACTCACAATAACGGGAGTACTCCTACTCCTGGTCTTCAAATACGATATCCTTGCCCGTACTAGAAGGCTCACCACCTATACCGAATACACAACAAGCAATTCAATACATTTGTGCCAAACTGTTATAAAACTATTCCAGGCTCTATATGAATGCATGAAATTGAATGAGGAATGTTCGAATAATCATTTAAAGATGGTGTTCTACGTAGGTTCAATTGTTGTTGGACTGAAATGGTATTTGACCTAACTCGCACTATACACTGTTTAATTAGCCAAAACATCCAATTCAACTCCAAATAGATTCATTGCACTTTCGATACTCCAATAAGTCCGTATACCTCATTAGAAATCAATTATAAGTCCATTTACTATAATTTTCTCATTATCGTTCAAATCGTTTACTAAAGGAACTATACTTTTTGATAACCATTTTCGATATCTGACATCACGAATCATCAAATATGAGCTAGATAACATGAAATATGACAAAATTCATCTTCAAAATATTCCCTATAGAATTTGGCCAATTAGGTTTTGATGAAGAACATGTTATTTTCTTGCTTGTTTTTCATACCGAATATCACAAAACACTAAAAATACTTAGATACCCTGAAATCTTTCAAAAACCATCATCAAAACCTTCCCCCCTTGATTCGGCCAGCATGCTTCCATCATGAAAACTTGAGTTTCAACCATAGAAAATGAAAAAGAAAGCATGGGTAAGGTAGATTTTAAGATAAATCGCGAAATCTTACCTTCGATTGCTTCATTTTTTGAAAATCCAATGAATTTCTCTTGAATTTTTCCTCCTTAGGGTTTTTCTATTCTTTCCCTCTTTGTTCTTTGGCTTGAACGGCAATGAGAGAGTGAATGGGAGAGTTTATGTTGAGTTTATAAAAGAAATTATAAAATAATAAAGACTTGACACGTGTCAATGTGTGAATGGTTCATGATTAAAACTTAACTATTAAGCATTTTCTTACCACCACATATAATACCTTAATTATCCAAAGTATAAAAATGATTATAGGTGAAATTCATGGGCTTGACAAATGTTACGGTGGTGGAAAATTTCAAAAATTCTAATTACGTCCTCATGGACACGTGGAATGACTAGTTTGCCCTTATGCTCGAAAAAATGTCGAAATTGAAAATTTTCACTTTTCATATTCAAATTATGCTCAAATTAGTCAAACTTGGTCAAAAATCTCATCCAACATTCTAATTTTTGCCCTCGGGTGGCAAAATGACCATTTTGCCCCTACGTTATAAAAATTCCTGATTGGATTCCAAATTAATCCTCGAACTCCGAATCACCATTTTAAGACATTTTAAGGTTCAATAACTCTCAAATACATCCTAAAATCTCTATTTGGACTAGTTTGAGGCTTTAATCGACTTAATTATACCACTAAATACAATACCGACTTTTAATGATTTTTCGAGGCATCAAAGTATGCAGACATGCTATCAAGTACATGAATGACATGGCAAGTATATTATAGAGCTGGGCTTGACATATAACCACTCAAATGAATACAATGAGAGAAATGTAAGTGTAGCTAGAATGCCTCTTAAAGGTTGAGTAACAAGTTAAATACAATGTTTGGTGATAAAAATAGCAAGTAATGAAGCCTCAATAAATGATACAATAAAAGACTTAAATGCTAGAAGAAGAGTACAAAGTGTATTGAATGATTTTGGTTGAATTCTTCTTTTTGGAGTTGTGTTTCAGAGTCTTCCAACCTTCATAAATGCTGCGAAAGCTTGTATTTATAGTTGTTAAATCTTCAAAGGTAGTTAGAGGTGCATTAAGTGTGAAAATAGCCATTGTTTTCTTCATTCTAGGCTCCAACGATCACATTATATTGATGCATGCTTGGATGTATCGATACATTGCTGCTTTTATTTTTGAATTCTCATGGAGATGTATCAATACATTCTGGAATGTATCGATGCTTTTGGTCTTGGCTACAAGGGTTTGACCACTCAGTGGAAAATGTATCGATGCATATGTTAATGTATCGATGCTTTTGAGGCGGAGAGCATTCTGTTGAAAAATATATCGATACTTTTGAGACAGAGAGCATTCTATTGTATTTCTATTGATACATTTGAGAATGTATCAATAGATTGAGTTTGACTTTGCAAATTTTGACTTTTCTTAAGAACATGTATTGATAGATTTCAATTTCTATTAATACCTGTCTAAATGTATTGATACATAAAGAACATGTATACATAGATTTGAACCAAAATGCATTTTTCAAAGTCATTTCCAATTGTTTTTCTTCTCAAACTCATTTGAAAATGCTAAGGGATGTCTAGACTTTATTTTTCAAGTCTTAAATGAAATTTTGATCATTTTCTTTTGTCACTTCAAAACATGGGATCAATTTGAAAGCTATAGAGCTAACAAAGTTGTTAAGTCTAACTTATGGAAATTGAGCTTGAACTTAATGAGTTTTGAATTAAGAGATTATAAAATTTATGAGGAATTCTGACTATGTTAGGTGTTGTTGGACCTCAAGGATAGTAGATTGAGCAAGGACTTGATGAAATGAAGGTTAGAAGAAAAACACCACTTTTCATTATGATGATGTTGAGGAGGTAGTACATGATGAAAAATTTATCACCTCTATCATGGGGAGAAGAATCACCATTATTGCCCACACAATTGCTTAAATCTTTAAGCTAAATTTTGAACAAGGAGGTAAGAGTCATGTCCAAATTAGGATGACTGAGGAAGACTTAGCTAGAGGCATATTTACCTACCATCTACCCACTCAGGGGAGAATCCTTCTTTAGTTATGGGTGGGTTGCGGCTTCCCTAAAATTTTTAAAATTTTTTCTATATCATATAAATTTTAAAATTTTTTTATATATTCTCTTAATGGCCACTTCAAAATAATTTTTTATTTAATAATTAATTCAAATAAAGAATAACAAAATGATCCCATATGCCTCACTCAACTTTAAAGTTTCTTTTTGTTTTCTTCTTTCAATTTTTCTTATTATTTTTATTTATATTTATTTTTTTATTTCGATTCTATTTACTTATGTGTTCTAAGTTTCTATAAATTTTCTTCTCCAAATTTCTACGAACCATCAATCATATTCTTTTTCTTTCTTTTTTGTTATGTCATATATGGGTTCTATCTTTTATTTGCCATATTCTTCTTTTTTCTGTTATGTGAATTTATTTTTTATAATTTTAATCTTTAAAAATTAATAAATTATTATGTTGTTCTCAAATATAAGTTGTAGTGTTGCACTTTTGCTTAAAATTTCATCAATGTATCATTTTTTTTATTAATCTTGATTATGTAAGAGGAAATTATCTTGAATATATCTTTTTTATGTGCTTTACATTTTATATTTAGTTGAAAGGAGATTATCTTCGATATATAGTCCTTAACCAATCATGGTTATATAAGAGAAAATTATTAATTCTGTATATCGTTTTTAACTATTTATATTTTATGCATTATAGTTTTATATTTACTATTGTAAGTTTAAATAGAAATAAAATAAGAATATTAGATGTTAACTGCATTAATTTTTTTTCAAGTTTGATTGAAGTATAAGTTGAAAACAATTGACAAACTCTTTAAATGAAAAGATGCAAATCATCCAAATGATTCTCCTACACTTAAGCCACCAAGCCTCAATGCTTCAGCTCATAAACAAGAGTAATGTGAATCAAAACGTACAAGACTCAATCTTTAAGAAATTAATGTTTTTCAGTACATAATCAACAATTGATGAATTGGAATCCATGAAACATAGTCGAGCGTAACTTTCTTGAAAAACTATTGTAAGTCTTTCTTTTATTGATTTACATGTTATATGTTATATAACATTATTTTGGCTAAATGCACAAATAAGCTCTCGAACTATGCCAAGAAAGTCAATTTAGCCCTTATCTTTTTTGTTAGTATAGAAGTCTTAAGATGCAATATATCAAGAGGGGGGTGAATTAATATATTAAAAATTTCTTTAAAAAATCTATTCATCAAAATCAAAACATTTTAACCAAAAATTATTTTCTAGCGTCAAACCAATTTTTCAATAGTAACTTAGTAAATATAAAAATAATGTATCTAAGTAAAATAATTTCTTAACTATACAACAATAAATCAATGTAAAGCTAATTTCCTACTGCAAATGAAAGCAACATATAATAGTATAGAAACTTAAAAGAGACACAAGAAATTTATTATGATTTGGTTTTTTTGATGCCTACATCCACTCCCTTGGCAACCAAGGAATTTCAATCCACTATCAAGGATTTTTACGAATTTTTACTTTTTAACGATAAGTGATAACCCTTACACAATCCACAACGAGATTCTTGCATTTTCACAAGATCAAAAGATAACCTTTACAATTCACAAAGAGATTTTTGCTTTTATGGGATCAAACGGTAACCCACACAATCTACAGAGGATTCTTGCTTTTTTATAGGAAACGATACCCTTTACAGGATAGCTATTCAAGTTAAGTTAGAACCTTTACAATGAAGTACAAATTTCAACTAGAAAATGCCTCTACAAAGGTTGGGTGCTGAGATTTTAAGCTTATTAGTAGTGAGAGAAGAAGTGTCAGCTTGAATGAAGCAAGGATTCAAATTTGAAAGCTTGATGAAAGACTAAAAATATGCTACAGAGTGATGATGAGCTTGTGGGTAGTCTCTCTAAGGTTTGAAACTTTATCTCAAGTTTTCTCTTACTTCAAAATGGCTCAAATGCGTCTATTTATAGCTATAGCATGATTTGGAGCTATTAGACACAAGTTTGAATTAAATCTGGCTTTTGTTGAAGTTTGAGGGTCGACTAAAACACTCTTAGGGTCGACTATATTCTTCAAATTTTCTCAAGTAGGGCTTCTATAGTTGAGTATATAAATTCTCTAATTGATCCTCTTACAGAGAGCGTGTATTCTTCAAATTTGGCTTTCTATAGTCAACTATGCCTCTCTTATAGTTGACTATGGCTTTTTAAAGTTGACTTTTTTTTGCCTTTGACTTGTCACGACTATACCTCTTCTATAGTCAACTATGGCTGTTCTCCAACTTGATTTTCTTGGTCTTTTTGGAACAAGGTCAACTATACTTCCTTTGAAGTTGACTATGGTTGTTCTGAACTTGATTTTCTTGATCTTTCTGGAACAAGGTCAACTGTGCCTCATTTCTAGTCTACTAAGGCTTTATGATCTTCAAGTTTTGCACTCTTTCAGCCTTCAAATCAACTTGAGCTTTTCTAAGATGGACTCTTGACTTGTGTCTTGAAGTTTTTTTAGCTTTTTTATGCTTTCCTCCAACTACTTTCTCATTGGCTTGTAGCTATGTTCAAGTAAACAATTCGAGGCTTGTTTGCTCTTGATTTCTTAGCTGAAAATGCATTATTTGAAAAGCTTGTAAGATATTTTCTAAGAATTCATGTCTTTTTAAACAATTTTGTATCTTTATAGGACTAAAAATGTAATTGAGACAATTTCAAATTCAAGAAGACATGTGAAGACATTAAATTCAAGAAGACATGAGATTTTTGTCAAATCAAAACATGATGTAATTCTAGTATAATAATCTTCCCTTTTTTGATATGATAAAAACATGAGCATATTGCATTTGAAATTTCTTGAAACCTCCCCCTAACTTAATTAGTCTTTATGCCCTTGAAGACATTTAAGTATAAATGAGAAGGATATAGGAATTGAGTATGAACTTTTAAAAAGATTCTCCCCTCAATATATGGATGAAGTTCAAAAATGTTTTCAAATTAATTCAGCTAATGTAAGAGCATTTCAATGTGCTCATTAACCTTTTCCCCCTTTTTGTTATATCAAAAAGGAATAGAAGTGTGAGTCGACCATGATGAACAATCCTTGAGGCGAAAGAGTTCTTGAACGTTCAGAATCCTCGTTGGTGAGAAAGTTCAGTGCTTGAAACCGAGTTTTAATTAAGGAGCTTCCTTTAATTTTTTTAAGCTATGAGTTTGTATCATTTTGGTGGTGCCATGATGAGATACTTGTTATGAGAATCGACTAAAGAAGAGGAATAATCAACTATAGAGATCTAAACTCAAATACGAGACTTGGAGAGTCAACTATTTCACTGTACAACGATATTTCTAGGTTTTGGGTGATTTGAAATTTAGTTAAAATACCCTATTTATAGTGAAAAAAATTTGGGGGTTTTGAATGGGCTCAATTGAAATCCTAAGGGAGATGAATTTGAAAAGAGGATGAATCTAAGAGAGATTGGATGAATTCAGAAGAATGAAGGATTCAAGGGTTTTAAGAAATTAAGGGGCATAATCGACTAATCATAGCCTATAGTCAACCATGGTTTGCAAAATGGTGACTTTTCACTATTTGACACACGGCCTAGTCGACTCTTTAAGGTCATATAGTCGACTATGTCTTATCTGAAATGTAAATTTGGACTTCTTAAATCACACCTAAACAAGACTTGACTTCTTGAGAAAGTTTTGAAAAACAAGTGAAGCTTGTTTGGCACACAATCATGTGTGATTAAAAAAGCTATCCTTAAAATTAAAAAAAATCATTTGAGAAATTTGATAAAAAAAATTTCAAGGACTTAGAATAGGATGACTTGAGTGCTTGGTGTATGCATGTATGATATGAACAAAATATAATGCACCAAAATATAATTATTCATACATACAAGAATACTTGTATAAGCAAACAACTATTCAATTAATAATTTATGGATTTATCCAATCGAGTAGATTTAGAACAAAAGAACATACCCATATATTTTCACAAACATATTCACATGAACATTTAATTAAATGATCAACAAATTATACTAACCACAAATATCCAAAATATTTTGACTATAGTGAGGAGCATATAGTGATTCTTGTTTCAATCAATTAATCAACAATTTAGAGAATCATTCAGCACAAGATTAATATGGTGTTTAAGGGATATTACCAATAGTGTAGAACACCATTTGTTGAGATCTCACCAAGCTCATTGTTGAAAGTTTCAAGTGCTCAATCATCATAGGACAATGTTAATGATCAACTCCCCTTTAATCATTCATTAAATTTGCTTCCAACAAGGAAAAAAAGGTGTCAAGTGATTATTCACATTAAGGCATAATCTTACCTTCCCTTGGATGGATCATGGGGATAAATAATGATCTACAATAAATGAGTATTTAAATAGAATATTTAGCATGTTAATCTTATACTCATATGTTCAAGGAATTACTAAGACATGAGTATTTCAATAAATATTCAATATATGCTTCAAATACTCATAATTTTAAGACATGAGTATTTCAATAAATATTCAATATATGCTTCAAATACTCATAATTTTAAAAAATATCCACATTGGTTCCAATGTTTGTCCAAGGTATCATCAAGCATTAGTTTTCAATCACATTATACATTGTCCAAGTATAATCAATCAATCATTTTGCAATCATAATCTAATGATAATTCAAAGATGATTTCTTCAACAAGAGTATATCATCATTAAGATCTCTTGGTAAGCATATTTATCAATTTCATAAAACATGTGTCAAATTAAATATGTAAGAATTGATAATCAATATTTCACATGCCATACCTCAATTATCTTTATTACAAATGAATGGTTTAATTTACCTCTTTCTTGTGCTATTGACTTAAATCATGTATGCTGTTCCTACAAAAAGAAAACTCGAATGTTTAATTTTGGTACCTAAATTTTCTTGGGTCTTTTATGATTAGTAACCTTGCTTTTTTTGTGAACCTTATTAACTTCTACCACCTTACCTTGTGGAGGTTTGGTTCTCCTGGAGACCCATACATATCTACCTACTTTATCTCTTTGTGTAACAATTCTATAAGAGCAAGATAAAGTAGTGTGTCCGAACTTGAGACATGAAGTGCATCTTGAAAAACTATCATATTTTTCATTTTCTTTAACAAAAAAAAATTCTTGAGATGGCTTTCCTTTTGTGTAAAATCAAAACCTAGCCCTTCCTTATTAAAAAAAGCCCTTTGTAGTATCAACATGTCATTCAACTTTTGTTGGCTATCTTCAAACTTTGAAAGAGTATCATGCAAAGTGTTATCTTTCTTTTTCAACAAGTCAATTTCATTTTTTGTGGCTTTCATATTGTTTTCTAACCTGATCCTAGCCTTAACTAGGTTCTCATTTCCAACTTTAAGTTTTCTTATAATGTCCTTATATTTTAAAATTCTTTCTTCAAATTCAAACATAAGATCGTTATAAGCATCTTGTAACTCATCAAATGTATAATCATTTTCTTCATGAGAGCATGAGTCAAGATTATGAGGAATAGAATAAACCTTGTTGTCATCTTGTTCCATGAAGCAAAGGTTGGCAATTTCGTCACTTTCCTCATCTTAGGAATCTTTACTGTCACTCCAAGTTACCATCATTACTTTCTTCTTGAACTTTCTTGAAGAGTTCCTTTTGCTTAGGCATTCCTTGGTTATACATATGAAATTGATTATGATGAACACATTGAACTTCATGAAAAGTTATTTTTAGTTCATCTATCATTTTAGTCAAATCATGTGCTTACATAATATCTCATCTTGCTTGGCCTTAATGTTTAAAGTCTAAAACTTGACTTGAGCTATGCATTTAAATATGAATTTGATTATCAAGTTTGATCATGACATATATTGTGATGACATAGTTAAAATATTTTTGAACATGCATTTAAATGTTAACTATGTTCTCAATGTGCTTAAATGTTTGCATGATCTAAAGACTTTGTGTGCATCCTACTTGAGCTTATAGTTTACCAATTGAATGGTCATTTCTTGAATCTTGCAATTGGTATTCATTGATGCTTGGATACTTACTTTAAACATATTCATGAGTTGAATGCTTGATTTTCATCATTCCATAATATTTAGTATCACTTATGAATTATGAAGGTTATTGAGAAATAACATATATCTTGAACTTCGAATGCTTGCATCTTTTTGATAGAGGTCTAAATATTCTTAGAAGAATGAATTCATGCTTGCATTTCATGCGTTAAATTGGAATCATGATTAGTGAAGATAGCCAAATTTTCCTTACAATAATGCAACCAAATTTTTCTTGCAATCATGCATATGATTACTGGATCATAATATTCCTTTATATGATTGCAACATGAGCTAAATGCCTTGGTAATGCTTCATTGATGTAAATATCATCCTTGAATTGATAGTTTTATACATTATTTGGAGAATATCACTTGAAATGCTTGCTGAAAATATTTTGGAAGAATGCTTGAATAGTTAATGATTGAAAGTGCTTAATGATAATATTCTATTGATATTTGATGATATGCTCTTATTGTGGAAATTATCTTTATGTTGTCACTTTTATATAAATTGGACAATTCTTATCAAATAATTAATATTGCTTGGTTGATAATGCTTGGTGATGCTTAATGATTATGCTTGATGAAGATTGAAAAATGCTTATTAATGCTTGAGAATGATTAGAAATAATGCTTGATGACTATTGATACTTAGGAACTATCCTACACATATATCTTGAAAATATGAGTATTTGATGCGTTTGATGAAAATCCTTTTAAATGATCATACTTTTTTAGTTCCATGAATACTTGAGTATTAGGGAAATGTATTGCAAATCTATTTGAATGCTCATTTATTTTAGGCTCTTGATTTCTTTCCTAATATTTGATCTATTAAGAATCTATAACAATTTGTGTTGATCTTATGAATTCTTAAGGAGGAGTTATTCATTACCATGACTCATTGGTATTATAAGCAATTGAGATCTTCAACAACAAGGTTTGGTGAGAATTAACATTTGGTGTTCTTCACTATTAGTAACATTTTTCTGAACACCAAAATTGCTATTGTGCTTTATATTGCTTCTTATTTAAACTTGAATGTTGAAATGCATAATTGTTACTAAGTCTTAGCTATTCTTTATTGACATCTAGCTTTAAACTTGCATCAAGTTTTAGAATTGTTTTCTCTCATTTGTGCTTTAAATTAATCATATCCTTATTGAACGAGTTTAAACTTTGCAAAATTGATTTGCTTGATATGCTTTATGTCCTTTAAAATAGGGGGAGCCTTTACTAGAATTTTACCAATTGATAAAATGAGCTTCAAAATGATTTTATCCCTTAAAATTAAATTTGAGCTTATTTACTTTTACAAAGAGGGAGATTTTACTTATGTCTTTCAATTAGTATTTTGAGCCATATATTAATCTTTAACACTTGATATCAGAGCTGAATATTGATGATATTATGGTCTATGTGCTTATTGAACATCCTTATGCTTACCTTCCTTGAACTTCATGAATAGTTTGCTCACACCTTGACTCACACACATACTAATATATATATATATATATATATATTATGTATATATAAACACNTATATATATATATATATATATATATATATATATATATATATGTGACATACTTGCTTCTAATGTCTCAATATTTGGTAATAGTTGAGTAGTAAATAGCTTTATGCATAACATAGTGACTTAATGGTTACATATGCTTAGTCTTAATGCTTATCTCTTAGCTAACCATCAGTTCTTGAGCTTAAGTGTTTAATGCTCACACTTTTTAACCTTTTTTATACAACATAAAGGGGGAGAAAGTTTATGAGCAAATTTGATGCATATGTTGAAGGGAAAAATTTAATCTTAGAAGCATTTCAAGTGCAAATTATGCTCATTGTTTTGTCATATTAAAAAGGAAGAGATTGTTGGCTCCATTAGTTTTTGATGATAATAAAACATTCCCATTCATTTGTGTCTAATGCCTTTACTTAAGTGTACAAGAAAATTAATGTATGAAATTAATAAGTCAATCTTTCAAAAGTGTATATCAAAAGAAAAAGAGAGATAAAAATGATAAGACATGACTGCCTAACAAGGAGGAAGCTCATTACTTGAATAAGGAAGAATGTTGGTTGGCCAAGATTCAAATTAGAGAAATGGCGGGCTGAAGATTATTGAGAAATAGAACCAACTTAGTCAACCAAGAAATGGGCTAGTCGACTAAGTGCTTACTGCTAGAACTGTCAGAGACAGGGAGCAGAAAATAGAGACAACTTAGTCAACAAGATATCGGTTAGTCGACTAAAAGCATTCTGCCTGCAAGTTTGAAATCTGCACTAAAAGACAAAGTAACGACTAGAACCGACTCTCAACTGTCTCTAACAGCTAGAAAACTGTCAAACTGCCATCAAAGATGTTTCTCTAAGTATAAAAGGGTCTTCCAACAGTTAGAAATTAGTTTTTAGAAGTGTTAAAGAGATTTGAGTCACATAAGAGCTAAAAAACCAGAAAATCTCTCTTGTACCTTGATGCACCTAAACGCCCATTCTTTGTACTTGCATTCTGCATTCAACCTTGCACCATTTAGATCAACTTGTGATCATAGATACTTTCTTTTTGCTTCTCTTCTTGTATTCTTAGAGTGAGGGATTCACTCTAAGTGGTTGTTTCAAGCAAGGTTTGCTTGAAAGTGTTAAGGTTTTAACTTAGCCTTGAAAAGTTAGGTGTTGGGTTTTAGTTTAGCCGGGGAAAAACTAGTGTAAAAGGTTTTGCCTGAGCCTGCTAAAAGCCATTGTAAAGCTTGGTGAAAGCTTGTGAATTTACCAATTCTTAGTGGATTTGTTGGGAAAATCCTTGGTTGGATAATCAAGGTAGTGGATGTAGGTCTTGGACCAAACCACTCTAAATTTTGCTATCATCTTTACTCTGTTTTTGTTTCATTTTCATTCCTTCATTTGTCTCGCCTTTGTCTACACTTAGAGACAATTTTTGAAAGAGCCAAATTGTGCTATTCACCCCCCTCTAGCACACATTTACTTAGACCAACAAGTGGTATAAGAGCTAGTTCCTTATTATTAAGGCTTAACATCCTTTGGGAGGATCCAAATGACTCAACAAAAATCCATAGTTACTAAGGGACAATAAACAAACAGACCACCTCTGTTTGATGGCTCTAACTATCCTTATTGGAGCATTAGGATGTCAATTTACATTAGAGCTATAGATTATGAAATGTGAAACGTCATAACTGATAGACCCTTTATTCCCTCAACCTTAAATGTAGTTACAAATGAGTTTATGCCAAAGCGAAGGTCTGAGCGGACCGAGGTTGAAACTAAGAAAGTCTAAACAAATTTTAAGGCCATCAATACATTGTATTGTGCCTTGACCCCCACTGAATTCAACAAAGTCTCAAGTTGTACAACAGCTAAGCAAGTGTGGGACAAACTTAGAGTAATTCATGAAGGGACTTTATAAGTCAAAGAGTCCAAAATTACCCTCTTGACACATAACTATGAAATGTTCAAAATGGAGCTTGGTGAAGATATCACCAGCATGCTATATAGATTTACAAACATCACAAACAAATTGAGTCAGCTAGGCAAACTAATACCAGAGCATGAAATAGTTAAAAGACTTCTTAGAAGCCTGCCAAAAAATTGGAAGCCTAAAGTGACTGCAATCTGAGAGGCCAAAGATCTAAATGTAATTACCTTATATGAGATTTGTGGTTCCCTCCTTACTCATGAGGTGGAGCTTAAAGAGGAAGAAGAAGAAGATAGGAAGGAAGCAAAGGAAAAGAAAAAGAGCATTGCACTTAAAGCCAGCATCCTTGAAGAAAAGTTGGAAGAATTATCATGTGATGATGAGGAAGAGTTAGCTCTGGTTGTAACGAAATTCAAAAAGCTTATGGGAAGAAGAAACCAGAGGCTAGCTAGGAGAGGGTTTAGAAAAGATTAAAGTGCTTCATGGAAATTCAGAAACAAAAATGACTCCATAAAAAAGGAAGAGTTGATCTGCTATGAATGCAAGAAACCTAGCCACTTCAAGTCCGAATGTCCATTGTTGAAAGATGAGACACCAAAGAAAAATAAGAAATCCAAGAAAGCAATGGTGGTTGCTATATGGTCTGACAGTGATACATTAAGCTCTAAAGTTGAAGATGAAAAATCTGAAGAAAGAGCAAACCTCTGCTTGATGGCACAAGATGATGAAACAGAGGTATCCTCATCCCCCTGTGATATTTCCATTGATGATTTACAAGATGAGTATGACAGCCTTTATGATGAATTTGAAAAATATTTTTCAAAATATAAGATTCTAAAGAAAAAGGCTACATCTCTCGAAATGATTTGAAAAAAGTGAGACAAGAGTTCAATTCTGTTTTTGAGCAAAGAAATTTCCTGCAAGTTGAGTTAGAACACTCAAAAATAGATTTTGAAGTTTTAAAGCTAGAGCTGGAAAATAAATCTGAAGCTTTGCAAAAACTACTTGATGAAAACACAGCTCTCAAATGTTTAAAAAATGATACTCCAAAAAGAAATGCATACCACAATAAGAATTTTGCTTTTGCATCGTCTAGATGTTATAGTTGTGGAAAACATGGATATATATATATCATATGACTGTTTTAAGAGAAGTAATTTGCAAAACGTTAGAAAAATTTGGGTCCCTAAAGGATCCTATATTGCAACTAACTCTCAAGGACCCATCAAAGTATGGGTACCTATAAAGAAAAATTGAAATTTTGTTTTATAGGTTGAGCTACACTTAAAAAAGACATGTTCAAAAGCTCAACTCAAGAAGAAGCAGCCTTGGTACATGGACAGTGGCTGCTCATGACACATGATAGGCGATGAAATGTTATTTGCTCAGCTGGATAAAAGAAAGGGAGGTATCGTATCCTTTGGTGATGATTCTAAAGGTAGAATTCATGGGATAGGTACGGTTGGTAAGAACTCCCAAACTCAAATTAGTCATGTGTTATTGGTGAAGGGTTTAAAGCATAATTTATTGAGTATTAGTCAATTATGTGACAAAGGATTTAAAGTATGTTTTGATTTAAATAAGTGTGAAGTAATAGCCATAGGTACAAACAAAGTCTCATTTATAGGAAAGAGATTGAAGAATATGTATGTTGTTTTTCTTGAGGATCTTGAAATAAATAATGAAATATGTCTAGTTGCAAATGCTGAAAATGACAGCTGGTTATGGCATAGGTGATTAGGACATGTAAGCTTGCATACTATGTGAAAATTGATTAGAAAGAACTTAGTTGTTGGGCTGCCGGATTTAAAATTTGAAAATGAGAAAATATGTGATGCTTGCCAACTAAGAAAACAAGTTAGAACATCCTTCAAGACTAAAAAGATTATGTCAACATCTAGACCTCTTGAATTATAGATATACTTGGGTTTATTTTCTTGCTCATAAGAATGATGCTATATCAGCTTTTATAAGTCATTATAAGAAAGTAGAGAATGAAAAAGGACTAGCCATAGTTAGCATAAGGAGTGATCATGGAAGAGAACTTGAAAATGATGAATTTGTGAAATTTTGCAATGAAAAGGGATTGGATCACAATTTCTCTGCACCTAGAACACCCTAGCAAAATAAAGTAGTAGAAAGGAAAAATCGAACCATAAAAGAAATGGCTAGGACTACGTTATGTGAGAATAACTTACCAAAATATTTTTAGGCTGAGGTTGTGAACACAGCAGCTTATATACTTAATAGAGTCTTAATAAGATCCATGATATCTAAGACTTCATATGAACTTTACAAGGGTAGGAAACCAAACATTTCTCACCTTAGGAGTTTTGGCTGTAAATATTTTGTATTGAACAATGGAAAACAGCCCCTAGGAAAGTTTGATGCAAAAATTGATGAGGTAATATTTTTAAGATATGCATTAAACTCCAAGGCTTATAGAGTTTTCAACAAAAAGACTCTAAATATTGAAGAATCAATCCATGTAGTTTTTTATGAGTCAAATGATTTACAAAAGGAAATTCATGTTGATGATGATGATGTAGAAATCCTAGAAAAACAAATGGAAGAAATGAGCCTAGAGAACAATAAGAATAATGAAGAAAGCTCACCTAGAAGAGAAAATGAAACTCTATCTCTAAAAGATTTGCAAAGAACAGAAAATCAGCATAATGACCTTCCAAGGAGTTGAGATTTGTAAGAGAACCCTCTCTTTTCCTCTAAACCCTTTCTAGGACACTGAATCCACACCCTCTGACACATCAGAAGACTAGAAGCCCCTTGCTTTGATGCTGACAAAAAGAGGGAGTAGAATGGCAGAACCAAGGGAGAAGGAACCAGGAACAAGAAAATAATTAAAAAAAATGTTAGGGTGCAGGAACTAGGAAGGAACTCAGGGAAGAAAGAAAGCAGAAATGAACTAAGAGCAGGAACTTAGAAAAATAGGGGATAGAAAACAAAAATAGTTTAGGGGCAATTTCAAAACATTTTTTTGATTAACTGCTATTTGTGCCATGGTGGCACTTGAACACTCAATTTTAATTTTGTTGTTTATATGGTAGTGTGAGACATGAATGCTGATATGTCTATGATGTTTAATTGTTGAAAATTGAATGTTTGCTGATATTTTGCTATCCATGATATTTTAACTGTTGTTAACAAAATCTGCTGCTGCACCATATTTGACTGCATGCTGATAACTGCTGTTGTATGCGGATAATTGAACAAATTGCATTTGTAAATAATTAAGGATGTTGTGTATAGTGTGTTGACTGAATTATGAAGGGAATAGACAAAATCTGATGACTATATGCTGTTGACAGACCCTGCTGAATTTTCTATGAAAAACTGTCAACATTCATTGCTATAAATCACCCCAAAATTATGCACATATGTATACTCTAAATGTACAATGTCATTTTCTGTATAACAAGAATAAAATATACTGGAACAAAGTAAGCAAAATATGCACACACTAAGGGAGAGCATATGCTTAGGGGGAGCAATCCTTATTTTCTGCAGAAACTAAAATGAGTAAAAAGACATTATGCGGTTAATCAAGGAATGTTTTGTCATCATCAAAAAGTGAGAGATTGTTGGCTCCATTAGTTTTTGATGATAACAAAACATTCTCATTCATTTGTGTCTAATGCCTTTACTTAAGTGTGCAGGAAAATTAATGTATGAAATTAATAAATCAATCTTTCAAAAGTGTATATCAAAAGAAAAAGAGAGATAAAAATGATAAGACATAACTGCCTAACAAGGAGGAAGCTCATTAGTTGAATAAGGAAGAATGTTGGTTGGCCAAGATTCAAATTGGAGAAATGGCAGGCTGAAGATTATTGAGAAACAGAACCAATTTAGTCGACCAAGAAATGGGCTAGTCGACTAAGTGCTTATTGCTAGAACTGCCAGATATAGGGAGCAGATGTAAAGCCTGACCTTATAAAATATTTGTCATGACATACATGTGATGGATAGCATCTTTGCATGCTAGGAGAGTCTCGAAAAATTTACAAAAGTCGGTATTGTACCTAGAGGTACAACAAAGTTGATTTAAGCTTCGAACTAAATCAAATAGAGATTTTATGGTGAAATTGAAAATTTTAAAATCCAGGAATGATTTAAAATGTTGATTTGGAGTTCGATAATCAATTTGGAGTTAAATCGAAAATTTCACTATCTAGGGGTAAAATGGAATTTTTTTTTAAAGATTTTGATCATATTTGACTTATTGGAGTATGATTTGAGGTTGAGAAGTGAAAACTTGTAATCTTGGTATTTTTCGGAGCATAGAGGTAAAATGGTAATTTTACCACCCCGGTGGCAAAATGGTAATTTTACACACTCAACACTTGTCATGCTCATAGAATTCATTCATTGACTTTTTATGTTATGGATAAGTGAGAAAATATGTGTGGTGGAGATAAAAAGTTTAAATTTTTTAAAGTTTTAAAAATGGACCAATAAGAAAATGATAAGTGTCAAGCTTAGAATATATTATTTTTTAGCTTAAAAATCAATATAAATCAGCTTATTATCTCTCCAAATATTCGGCCAAGCAAGGAAAAGAAGAAAACAAAGGAAGAACAAACCCTAGGTGGAGAATTTCAAGAGAAAAAGTGTGGAAAATCAAGGAAAACAAGTGAAAAGGGTAGGATTTTTCAATTTAAACTTGAAATCTATTTTCCTTAAGCATTTCTCCTTATTTTTCATGGTTAAATTACATGTTTTCATGATGAATTCATGGCTGGTCAAAATGGGCATGGAGAGAGAAAGATGTTGGATTGAATTGATTTTAAGATATGCTAGTGTTTTTAGTTAGTTTAGCATATTTAGAAGCAAAACAACAAGAAAAGAATCCATTTTCCCCATGAATGTTCATTGGCCGAATCTTCCTTGATGTGTGTGGGTGATGGATTGTTATTATTTCAAGAGAAATGGCTTAGAAAATGATGAATAATGGTGAGAAAAATTAAGTAGGAAAAATCACGGTGTTAGTGCACTGTAATGACCAAATTTTTCCATGAAGAAATGGGAGGGTTTTGATGCTGAAATTGTTGTTATTTGAATATTGTTTGGTGAATTGAGGTACTAGAAAAGAAATGGAGTAATTTGGGATTAAATTGGACGCGTTAGTAATCAATCGAGTGATAAGACGGATTTAGCTGTTATCGAAATTTAGATGGTTACTTGTGCATTTTGCATTCCATATCATGCATTAGTAGTCTAAATTAGTTTAATTTCGATTTAGTACCAATGTAGTGAGTTTCTTGATTTTGTACTGTGTCAAGGTGGTGAGTCCTCCGATAAATGCAAGGAAATTACACCCGAGAACCAATAGTCTGAGTACTTCAGAAATCTGCATTCTAGACATTGTGAGTAAACTTGCTGTCATTTTAATTATCTAGGGTGGTTTTTAGATGATTTCATGAATTCTATGGAAAAAGAGATTTAAAAAGGTAAATTTTCATGTTTTATGAATAAATGTGTTTCAATGAAATTAATTTATAAATTGTTTTGAAATTAATAATGATGTTGAAAAATAGAGTACACGGACACTGTTAATTGTTGCAATTCGATTGTTTAAATTGATTGGTTTATGATAAATTGGCATGATTGGCTAGTTGGCAATTGTATTGAAATACGAATTGTTTGGTTGCCTTGAAAGGCTGCGAATTACAAAAATTGCCATATGATGTTATTGAATTTTATTGTATGGTGGATTATATATTAATTAATCACTGCAGTAGGAGGTTTCTGTGGACCAGCCTTTTAAAGGGGTACGGTAAACCCCATTATATTCTTACCTTGATCGGAGAGGCGATAGGGTATCTCCTGGGGTAAAGTTTAAGGTTTAGTTCATGCTAAACCACCACGTGAGGGAGAACTCAGCCAACGCCAAGGAATGACTGTGCTTTTAAATGAAAAAAAATGTGTTTTATGCGAAATGTGAATTTTTAACAGCCTTAGAGGTCTCGGTAGGATGCCTCGGCCAAGGTGTCCCCGAGGATGGATTTATGGCACAAGCCTAGTTTTAATGAGATTCATAAGCCTCTTTACATATTTTGAATGAAATGTGTTCTAATGTTGTGATCCAGTTTACAATGATTTACTTTATCGTCTCCGTGTACTCAACTTTAGATGTTTTTGATGATGTCTGTTTACTCACTGGGATTTTATAATCTCACCACCATCCTTTCCATCCATTTCAGGCTCAGATTAAACTATAGATAGCTGATCTCATATAGGACTACTGTGGGATTTGCATTATCTAAACTGTAGGTTCATAGTCCTCTTTACTTTTGGTTATTCGAGGGCCCACTGGTTATTGTAAATTAAATTAAATACTCTGGCTTATTGTATTACAGTATGTATGAATTTATTTTGCTTTTACGCTACAAAAATTATCTGCGTATAACTCTAAAAATATTGTTTAATAAGAAAATAAAATATTTTACTTAATATTTGTTTTATTTTCTTATTATATCCAAATAATCATAATTTCATTTTAAATGGAGGTTTTAGACTTTTAAACTTATTTTTAATCATGAATTATGTGTTTTGTACTTGTATTCTATATTTTAGCTGGTTTCGAAATTTTTTTAAAAAATGACCAAAATACCCATGTGGGAAGAAAATTATTATTTTATTTATTTTAAGTTGGAAACAGTTAAAAATCTTTTAGAACATGATATTTGGCAATGGTTGCTCACAGGGGAAATGAGAAACTGATATTAAGCCTTGTAGGGTTTCGGGTTGACATTCCAAGTAATGAGTGTCTACTGAGACATCGCGATGGTTGTCACGGGCTCGAGGGGAGTACTAGGTCGTGACATTCAATTGGTATAAGAGTTTTTGGTTTTAAAGATCAGAGTTTTTAGTTTTAAAGTCGTTTTAAAATTTACAATGTCAGTGTGGCTCCTAGTTAAGTTAAGTTAAGTTAAGTTAAGTTAGGTTAGGTTAGGTTGAATAGAATGCATGCACCTGCATATAGAGTCTAAGGTTGATTAAATTTGCCTTGTTCCCTTGTATAGATTGCTATGCCTCCTCGATGCGGACTCCCACCTCTCACTAGATCGGTTGGGAGGGGAAGAGGTCGTTCCCAACGTCGTCAGCTAGATGCAGTAGAGGAGGAATCGGCTGCATCCACCATTCAGGCAACACCTGCTGCTGAGCAGGCCGGGACTCCTCCACATCCTCCGCCACCTACTAGTATTCCCGCCATGCCTACTGAGGCAGCACAAGCATTGGCAATTTTCTTTACCGTAATGGCTGGTCAAGCTCAAACTGGTCAGGTTCCACCTATAGTGCCTCCAGCTACTTCTTCAATTCCCTTAGTACAGGATGTGTCTATTTCTAAGAAGCTGAAAGAGGCTAGGCAACTTGGTTGCATGTCTTTCACGAGTGAGTTAGATGCCACCGTGCAAAAGATTGGATTAATCAAGTTTCGGAGACTCTCTCTGACATGAGATTAGACGACGATATGAAGCTAATGGTGGCTACGAGATTACTAAAGAAGAGGGCTCGTACCTGGTGAAATTCGGTGAAGTCCCGTTCCACTACTCCTCAAACATGGTCTGACTTTTTCAAAGAATTTGATGGTCAATATTTCACTTATTTTCATCAGAAAGAAAAGAAGAAAGAATTTTTGAGTTTGAAACAAGGGAATTTAACTATAGAGGACTACGAAGCTCGTTTTAATGAGCTGATGTTATATGTGCTGGATCTGGTGAAATCTGAGTAGGATCAGACCAATTATTTCGAGGAAGGGCTTTGTAATGAGATTAGAGAGCGGATGACAGTGACTGGTAGGGAGCCACATAAGGAGGTCGTACAGATGGCTTTATGGGTTGAGAAGCTCGCGATTGAGAATAAGAGAATTTGGGATGAGTTTGCAAAAATGAGGAATTCTGGTATATCTTCTAGTCAGCCAGTAAAAAGAGGCAAAGACTCATCTGCTTCAAGGAGTACTACCTTTGTTTCAGTGACATCTCCTAGACCTCCATTTCCACAATCACAGCAGAGACCTTCAAAGTTTAGCAAATCTGCTATGACTGGTTCTGGGAAGAGTTTCGGAGGTTCAGATAAATGCAGAAATTGTGAAAATTATCATGTTGGGTTGTGTAGGGGGCCTACGCGATGTTTTCATTGTGGTCAGCCAGGTCATATTAGGAGTAATTGCCCACAGTTAGGACGAGCCACTGTAGCTGCATCATCTCCACCAGCTCGCACTGATAAGCAGAGGAGAGATTCTTCTGGGTTACCACCGAGACAAGGAGTAGCCATACGATCCGGTGTGGAGAGTAATACCCCGGCACATCCACCTTCGAGACCACAGACTCGTACTTCAACAAGAGTTTTCGCTGTGACGGAAGATGAGGCACGGGTCTAACCTGGAGCAGTGATAGGTACTATGTCTTTATTTGATAAAAATGCTTATGTTTTGATAGATTCTGGCTTAGATAGGTCTTATGTGAGTATAGCATTTGCATCAATTGCTGATAGAAACTTGTCACTATTAGAGGAGAAAATTGTAATTCACACCCCTTTAAGAGAAAAGCTAGTTAGAAACAATTGTTATAGAAATTGTGGAGTAATTGTTGGTGAGGAAGAATTTAGGGGTGACTTGATTCCTCTAGAGATCCAAGATTTTGATTTGATATTGGGTATGGACTGGTTAACTGCACATCGGGTGAATGTGGATTGTTTTAAGAAAGAAGTTGTTCTTCGAAATTCGAAGGGAGCAAAGATTGTATTTGCAGGGAAACATCGAGTATTACCGTCTTGTGTAATCTCAGCCATCAAAGCTTTGAAACTAGTGCAGAAAGGGTATCCGGCTTATTTGGCTCACATGATCAATACTTCAAAGGGGGAACCTAAGTTAGAAGATGTCCCAATAGTAAGTGAGTTTCCTGATGTATTTCCTGATGAGTTACCAAGACTACCTCTTGATCAAGAGCTTGAGTTCCCTATTGATTTACTTTTGGGTACCGCACCTATTTCTATCCCTCCATATAGAATGGCTCAGGCATAGTTGAAGGAACTGAATGTCCAGCTGCAAGATTTGGTGGATAAGGGTTTCATTCACCCTAGCACTTCTCCTTGGGGGGCACCAGTTCTATTTGTAAAGAAGAAAGATGGCACTCTTCGGTTATGTATTGATTATCGTCAGCTGAACCAAGTGACCATCAAGAATAAATACCCTTTACCCCAGATTGATGATCTTTTTGATCAATTACGAGGTGCTATGGTGTTCTCTAAGATTGATTTGAGATCTGGGTACTATCAGTTGAAGATTAAGGAGCAGGATGTACCCAAGACTGCCTTCAGGACGCATTATGGGCATTATGAGTTTGTGGTGATGCCGTTTGGTTTGACTAATACCTCGGCAGTTTTTATGGATCTTATGAACAGGGTGTTCCATCCATACTTAGATAAGTTCGTGATAGTATTCATAGATGACATCCTAGTTTATTCGAAGAATGATGATGAACATGCTGTCCATTTGCGCATTGTGTTGTAAACTTTGCGTGAGAGACAACTTTATGCCAAGTTCTCTAAATGTGAGTTCTGGTTAAAGGAAGAGGTTTTCTTGGGACATGTTGTGTCTGGAGCTGGAATTTATGTCGATCCTAAGAAGATTGAGGCAATCTTACAATGGAAGCAACCAAGAACGGTAACTGAGATTCGTAATTTTCTTGGCTTAGCTGGTTATTATCGAAGATTTGTTCAGGGATTTTCATTGATAGCAGCTCCTCTGACTCGTTTGACTCGTAAATGAGTTAAGATTGAGTGGGATGATGTTTGTGAGAATCGATTTCAGGAGCTAAAGAACCGGTTAACCTCTGCTCCCGTTTTAACACTTTCGATTAATGGAAAAGAATTTGTGGTATACAGTGATGCATCTAAGTTGGGATTAGGGTGTGTATTAATGCAGGATGAGAAAGTAATAGCTTATGCTTCCGGGCAGCTGAAGAAGCATGAGACGAATTACCCTACTCATGACTTGGAGTTAGCAGCAGTAGTCTTCGCATTGAAGATTTGGAGACATTATTTATATGGTGAGCGTTGTCGGATTTTTACTGATCATAAAAAGTTGAAATATTTGCTCACCTAGAAAGAGCTTAACTTGAGACAGAGATGATGGTTAGAGTTGATTAAGGATTACGACTTGGTGATTGATTATCATCCGGGAAAGGCAAATGTTGTAGTGGATGCTTTAAGTCATAAATCCTCATCTTCATTAGTTGTACTTCAGAGTTCTTATTTTCTGATATTACTTGAGATGAAATCTCTAAGGATCCAGTTGAATAATAGTGAGTATGGAACCCTACTTGCTAGTTTCGTTGTGAGACCTTCATTGTTGAATCAAGTCAAAGAATTACAGAAATCTGATGATGAGTTGAAGCAGAAAGTTCAAAAGCTGCAAGATGGAGAAACTAGTGAGTTTAGACTCAACGATGATGGTTCTTTGATGCTTAGAGACCGAATTTGTGTCCCTAAGGATGATCAGTTGAGAGGAGCTATTTTGGAGGAAGCTCATTCTTCCGCCTACGCTTTACATCCTAGAAGCACCAAGATGTGTCGGACTATTAAAGAAAGTTATTGGTGGCTGGGTATGAAACGAGACATAACAGAGTTTGTAGCGAAATGTCTCACATGCCAACAGATCAAGGCAGAGCATCAAAAACCATCAAGTAGTCTTCAGCTTTTACTGATTCCTAAATGGAAGTGGGAACACATGACTATGGACTTTGTATTGGGTTTGCTGCGGACACAGAGTGGGAAGGATGCTATTTGGGTGATTGTGGATAGACTGACTAAGTCCGCTCATTTCTTGGCTATCCATAGCACGTATTCTATTGAGAAACTGGTAAAACTTTATATAGATGAGATTGTGAGATTACACGGAGTTCCAGTTTCTATTGTGTCAGATCGAGACCCTCGATTTACCTCTCGATTTTGGCCAAAATTTCAGAAAGCTCTCGGAACTAAATTGAGATTTAGTACTGCCTTTCATCCGCAGACTGATGGTCAATCTAAGAGAACTATTTAGACCTTGGAGGATATGTTACGGGCTTGTGTCATTGACTTTATTAAGAGTTGGGATAGATACTTGCCATTGGTGGAGTTCGCGTATAATAACAATTTTCAATCTAGTATTGGGATGGCACCATATGAGGCTTTGTATGGAAGGAAATGCTAAACTCCACTCTGTTGGGATGAAGTGGGAGAGAGGAAATTGTTTAATGTGGAATTGATTGATCTGACAAATGATAAGGTCAAGGTTATCCTAGAGCGCGTAAAGATAGCTTAAGATAGGCAATGAATTATTCTGATAGACGAAGGAAAGATTTAGAGTTTAAAGTTGACGATAAAGTTTTTCTTAAGGTTTCTCCTTGGAAAGGTAATAATTTGAAAATTTTGAAGTATTAAATCTTATTTGATTAAACTATTGTGATAATTTATGGTATTTATTGGATAATGGAAGGTGTGATTCGATTCGCGAAGCGAGGAAAGCTCAATCCGAGATACATTGGACCCTTTCGTATCATTGAAAGGATTGGGCCAGTGGCTTACAGACTTGAATTACCCTCGGAGTTAGATCGGATTCATAATGTCTTCCACGTCTCGATGTTGAAAAAGTATGTTCCCGATCCCTCTCACATTTTAGAGACACCATCGATTGAGTTGCATGAAGATTTGAAGTTCGAGGTACAACCCGTACATATTCTAGATCAAAAGGATCGAGTGCTAAGGAACAAGAGTATTCCAATGGTGAAAGTATTGTGGAAAAATGCTCGAATGGAAAAGATGACATGGGAAGTTGAGAGCCAAATGAGAAACCAATATCCACATCTTTTATTCGAATCCGGTAAGTGAAATTTTGAGGTCATAATTTTATTTTAAAGGGGGGTAGTGCTGTAAAGCCTGACCTCATAAAATATTTTTCATGACATACATGTGATGGATAGCATGTTTGCATGCTAGGAGAGTCCCGAAAAATTTACAAAAGTCGGCATCGTACCTAGAGGTACAACAAAGTTGATTTAAGCCTCGACTTAGATAAAATAGAGATTTTAGGGTGAAATTAAAAATTTTAAAGTCTAGAAATGATTTAAAATGGTGATTTGGAGTTCGAGAATCAATTTGGAGTCAAATCAAAAATTTCACTATTTAGGGGTAAAATGGTAATTTTATCACTCGATGATAAAATGGGAATTTTTTTTAAAGATTTTGATCATATTTGGCTTATTGGAGTATGATTTGAGGTTGAGAAGTGAAAAATTGTAATCTTGGTATTTTTCAGAGCATAAAGGTAAAATGGTAATTTTATCACCCCGGTGGCAAAATGGTAATTTTACACACCCAACACTTGTCATGCTCATAGAATTCATTCATTGACTTTTTATGTTATGGATAAGTGAGAAAATATATGTGGTGGAGATAAAAAGTTTAAATTTTTTAAAGTTTTAAAAATGGACCAATAAGAAAATGACAAGTGTCAAGCTTAGAATATATTATTATTTAGCTTAAAAATCAGCATAAATCAGCCTATTATCTCTCCAAATATTCGGCCAAGCAAGGAAAAAAAGGAAACAAAGGAAGAACAAACCCTAGGTGGAGAATTTCAAGAGAAAAAGTGTGGAAAATCAAGGAAAACAAGTGAAAAAGGTAGGATTTTTCAATTTAAACTTGAAATCTATTTTCCTTAAGCATTTCTCCTTATTTTTCATGGTTAAATTACATGTTTTCATGATGAATTCATGGCTGATCAAAATGGGTATGGAGAGAGAAAGATGTTGGATTGAATTGATTTTACGATATGTTAGTGTTTTTAGTTAGTTTAGCATATTTAGAAGCAAAACAACAAGAAAAGAATCTATTTTCCCCATGAATCTTCATTGGCCGAATCTTCCTTGATATGTGTGGGTGATGGATTGTTATTATTTCAAGAGAAATGGCTTAGAAAATGATGAATAATGGTGAGAAAAATTAAGTAGGAAAAATCACGTTGTTAGTGCACTGTAATGGCCGAATTTTTCCATGAAGAAATGGGAGGGTTTTGTTGCTGAAATTATTGTTATTTGAATAATGTTTGGTGAATTGAGGTATTAGAAAAGAAATGGAGTAATTTGGGATTAAATTGGATGCGTTAGTAATTAATCGGGTGATAAGACGAATTTAGCCGGTACCGAAATTTAGATGGTTACTTGTGCATTTTGCATTCCATATCATGCATTAGTAGTCTAAATTAGTTTAATTTTGATTTAGTACCAATGTAGTGAGTTTCTCGATTTTGTACTGTGTCAAGGTGGTGAGTCCTCCGATAAAGGCAAGGAAATTGCACCCAAGGACCAGTAGTTTGAGTACTTTAGAAACCTACACTATAGACATTGTGAGTAAACTTACTGTTATTTTAATTATCTATGGTGGTTTTTAGATGATTTCATGAATTCTATGGAAAAAGGGATTTAAAAAGGTAAATTTTCATGTTTTATGAATAAATGTGTTTAAATGAAATTAATTTATAAATTGTTTTGAAATTAATAATGATGTTGAAAAATAGAGTACACGAAGACTGTTAATTGTTGCAATTCGATTGTTTAAATTGATTGACTTATGATAAATCGGCATGATTGGCTGGTTGGCAATTGTTTGGCTTACGAATTGTTTGGTTGCCTTGAAAGGCAGCGAATTACAAAAATTGTCATATCATGTTATTGAATTTTATTGTATGGTGGATTATGTATTAATTAATCACTACAGTAGGGAGTTTTTGTGGACTAGCTTTTTAGAGGGGCACGGTAAACCTCATTATATTCTTACCTCGATCGGAAAGGCGTGTAGGGTATCTCTTAGGGTAAAGTTTAGGGTTCACTTCACGCTAAACCACCACGTGAGGAAAAACTCAACCAACGCCAACGAACGACTATGCTTTTAAATGAAAAAAAAAAGAGTTTTATGCGAAATGTGAATTTTTAACAGCCTTTACAGTCTCGGTAAGATGCCTCGGCCAAGGTGTCCCCGAGGATGGATTTATGGCACAAGCCTAGTTTTTATGAGATTCATAAGCCTCTTTACGTATTTTGAATGAAATGTGTTCTAATGTTGTTGTAAAACCCGATCCTATAAACACATGTCATGACATACATACACTGAGTAGCATGTTATTACGTTAGGAAAGTTCCTAAGAATAGACGAAACCCAGTATTGTACCTAAAGGTACACTTGAGTTGATTTAACCTCGAACTAGTTTAAATAGGAATCGTAGGATGAAATTTAATATTTTATAGTCCAAGAATGATTAAAAATGATTGTTTGGAGTTCGAGGGTTCATTTGGGTAAAAATTAGAAATTTTGATGTTTAAGGGCAAAATCGTCATTTTGCCACTTAAGATAATAATTTAATCATGGAGTGAAATTTTTGACCAAGATTAACTATTTGGAGTATAATTTAATAATAGGAAGTGAAAATTTTCAATTTCGGTAATTTTCGGAACATAGGGGCAAAACGGTAATTTTGTCGCTCTGGGTAAAAATCGTAATTTTCACCACCCAAAACTTGTCAAAATCATAGGATTTATTTATTTTTGGTATGAATAACTATGGTATTTCAAGTGGTGAAAAATAGAAGTTTAATGGATGAAATTTTAAAAACGGGCCAATGGGAAAGTGACATATGACACTTTTTAATGATTTAATATTATTTTAATGAAAAGCTAGCCCATTTAAATCCCATATTAAGTGATGGTCGGCCATAAGGAGAGAACAAGAGAGAAAATAGAGAGGAAAGGAAGAAAAGAGAAAAACCAAAGGAAAACTAGAAAATTCAAAGGGAAAATCGTGTTTTTCGTCCGTTTACGCGTCTAAAGGTAAGATTTTTCAACTTTAGCTTGATTTCTACCTTTCCTATGCCTTTATTTCCATTTAGCATGCTTGAGGAGAGAGATCAAAAAGTGAAACCAAGGGCTGGTCGAAATTCAAGGGGGAGGATTTTGGAATTTTTAGGTTTTGATTCTTAGTTAAATTGGTAGTTTTAGTTAGTTAAATGTGTATAGAAATCAAATTGGGCAAGAAAGCATGAAATTTTTACAATACCCAGCCTTGGCTGAATGTTCAATGATGTACAATGATGATGAAATGATTTTTATTCTAAGAGAAATGATGAAAAATGGTTAAATGTGATAGAAAAACAAAGTGGAAGATTTACTGAATTAATGTCTCATTTTTGGCCGAATTTTCCAAGGAGGAAAGTGAGCTGATTTTGGTGATTTTAGTGAGTTATTGGCTGATATTTAATGGTTAGAAATGTTGGAGAGAAAAAGGAACAATTTACAGCTAAAATGGAGCGCGTTAGCAATTTAGCGGGTAAAGTGCCAAAAATAGGTTAATACCGCGTTTAAGCCATTTTAGGCTATTGCATTTCATACCATGCATTAGTATAGGATTTAAGTCAATTATATAGTGATTTAGCATCAATGTGGTAAATTGTGAAATTTTTGCAATGTGTCTAGGAGGAGAGCCTTTCGGTAAAGGCAAGGAAGTCATACCCGACGAACAGTGATAGGGGCACCTAGAAAGCATTTAATTTGTACAAATGGTGAGTAAACCTATTGTTATTGTAAATTATCTAGAGTTTATTTTTAAATGCTCTTCATGGATTTTATGAAACGAAAATGAGATTAAAATGGGATTTTTGATGTTTTGGAAATAAATGTGACAAATAAGTATATTGTCTTGATTTTCTGAAATAAGAAACTATTGATTATAAAATTGAGTAATTGGAGGCTGTCAATTGTCTTGAAAAATAAATTTTCCTATGAATGGCTTATGATATATGAGTATATGTGGCTATATTTTATAATTGCATTGGGAATTTATGTAAGTTGTCTTTTACTATGCAAGCTAGGTAAATAAATGAAAGCCACGTTATACTGTCGAAATTTTATTAAAATTGGTGGGTTTAGTCACTGCAGTGACGGGTTTCCACGGACTGCCTATTAGAGGGGCACGGTAAATCCGGTTATATAGTTACTCCGGTTGTAGAGGCGAGGAGGGTAACTCCCGGGGTAATGTTAGAGCTCACTTCACGTCGAACCCCCACATGAATGTGTAACTCGGCCAACGCCAAAAAACGGCTTGTTATCAAAACTAACATGTGTTTAACATGTAAATATTTTAACAATCTTGGCAGACTCGGTTAGATGCCTCAGCCAAGGTATCCCTAAGGATTAGTTTTGGCTTGAGCCTTGTTTTAATAAAAATCAGAAGCTTTAACAACTGTTTTGGTAAATTACAAATATTTTATGGCTTAAGAAATAAATTGAAAACCTTATGAAATGGTTTGTAATTTGTTGTTTAAACTTGCCTCCATTTTACTCGCCTTTAGATATTTATGATAATGTCTGTTTACTTATTGGGATTGCAAAATCTCACCCACCTCCTTTCCAAATATTTCAGGCCTGTGGTAGCTTGTAGATATCCGATTTTGTCGAGGATTCCAGTTGACCCCTCTATCACACAGACAGTAGGTTACTATCACCAACACTTGGTGTAGTTATGGGCCATATGTCATTGTAATTATTATTGTACATTATAACTTTGTAAATTATTATATTTATGAATTTATTTTACTTCTAAGTTACAAAAGATTACTTACACGTGTTTCTATAAATATTGTTTTATATTAAAATGCTATATTTTTGTCTTTTGATTTACTTAAGCTGGAAACAATTGGAAATTATTTAAAACTGATATGTAAGCCTTGCGGGGTTTCGATTGGTATTTTGGGTAATGAGTATCAATCGGGACATCGTTACGGTTGTCATGGGCTCGAGGGAGGTTCCGGGTCGTGACAATTCAATTGGTATCAGAGCTTTCGGTTTAAAAGTTTATGGTTTTGAAAGAAGTTTTTGATTTTTAAAGTTCTTGGATTTAAAGTTATTTTAAAATAATTTACAATGTCAGTGTGGCCCAGTTAAGATTAGTTAGTTGCATGTAGTTGCATATAGAGTCTTAAGTCGTCTAAACCAATTCCGTTCTTTTTGTAGATCATTATGCCTCCTCGACGTGAGCTACCACCTATCACTAGATCTACTAGTAGGGGAAGAGGTCGCCCCAGACAGAGTCGACCGGATTCCATAGAAGAGGAGTCGGCTGCGTCTTCTTTTAGAGCAGTTCCTACTGCTGAGTCTATTGACATTCCTGTACCTCCTCCACCACCTGTTGCTGCTCCTGGCGTACCTGCCATGTCACCCGAGGCAGCTCAGGCATTAGCGACTTTTCTCGCTACTCTGACGGGTCAGGCTCAAGCTGGTCTAGTTCCACCCACTGTTTCCCCTGTAACAGCCCCAGTACCACCACCTCCTATGCCACCCTAGACACCTGACGTCTCCATTTCTAAGAAATTGAAGGAAACTAGACAATTAGGTTGCGTCTCGTTTGCTGGTGAGTTGGATGCGACCGCAGCTAAGGATTGGGTTATTCAAGTATCGGAGACACTAGCAGATATGGGATTAGATGATGAGTTGAAATAGGAAGTTCAAAAGCTAGAAGATGGAGAAAGTGAGTTTAGACTCAGGGATGATGGTACCTTGATGCTTAGAGACTGAATTTGTGTCCCTAACAATGATCAGTTGAGACGAGCTATTTTAGAATAAGCCCATTCATCTGCCTATGCTTTACATCCCGGAAGCACCAAGATGTATAGGACTATCAGGGAGAATTATTGGTGGCCAGGTATGAAGCGAGACGTAGCAGAATTTGTAGTAAAGTGTCTCGTATGTCAGCAAGTTAAGGCGGAGCATTAGAGGCCAACAGGTACACTTCAGTCTTTACTTGTTCCCGAGTGGAAATGGGAACATTTAACTATGGATTTTGTTTTGGGATTGCCGCGGACACAAAGAGGAAAGGATGCGATCTAGGTGATCGTAGATCGGTTGACTAAGTCTACTCATTTTTTAGCTGTCCATAGTACATGCTCTATTGAGAAGCTGGCTCAGCTCTATGTAGATGAGATTGTATGGCTACATGGAGTTCCCGTTTCTATAGTGTCAGATCGAGATCCTCGATTCACTTCTCCATTATGGCCAAAATTTCAAGAAGCTCTCGGAACCAAATTAAAATTTAGCACTGTTTTTCACCCACAGACGAATGGTCAGTCAGAGAAGACTATCCAGACTATGGAGGATATGTTGAGGGCTTGTGTCATGGATTTTCTTGGGAGTTGGGATAGACACTTGCCATTAATGGAATTTGCTTACAACAACGGCTTCCAGTTTAGCATTGGCATGGCACCGTACGAAGCTTTATATGGAAGGAAATGTCGTACTCCACTTTGTTGGGATGAAGTGGGTGAAAGAAAGTTAGTTAGTGTGGAATTGATCGATCTAACTAATGACAAGATCAAGGTTATACGAGAAAGGTTGAAGGTAGCCCAGGATAGGCAGAAGAGCTATGCAGATAAACGGAGAAAAGACTTGGAGTTTGAGATCGATGATAGAGTTTTTCTTAAGGTTTCTCCGTGGAAAGGTGTGATTCGATTTGCGAAGCGGGGAAAGCTTAACCCGAGGTATATTGGACCATTCTGAATCATTGAGAGAATTGGACTAGTGGCTTATCGGTTAGAACTACCTCCGGAGTTAGATCGGATCCACAACGTTTTTCATGTTTCCATGCTTAAGAAATATGTACCAGATCCTTCTCACATTCTCGAAGCACCTCCGATCGAGTTGCATGACGATTTGAAGTTCGAGGTGCAACCTGTGAGTATCTTGGATCGAAAGGATCGAGTATTGAGGAACAAGAGTACTTCAATTGTCAAAGTGTTGTGGAAAAATGCTCGAATGGAGGAAATGACATGGGAAGTAGAGCATCAGATGAGGAACCAATACCCGCATCTATTTGTCGAATTTGGTAAGTGAAATTTTGAGGTCAAAATTTTATTTTAAGGGGGGTAGAATTGTAAAACCCGACCCTATAAATACATGTCATGACATACATGCATTGAGTAGCATGTTATTACGCTAGAAAAGCACCTAAGAATAGACGAAACCTGATATTGTACCTAACGGTACACTTAAATTGATTTAACCTCGAACTAGTTCAAATAGGAATTGTAGGATGAAATTTAATATTTTATAGTCCAGGAATGACTAAAAATGATTGTTCGGAGTTCGAGGGTTCATTTGGGGTAAAATTAGAAATTTTGATATTCAAGGGCAAAATCGTCATTTTGCCACCTAAGATAATAATTTGATCATGGAGTGAAATTTTTGACCAAGATTAACTATTTGGAGTATAATTTAATGATAGGAAGTGAAAAAGTTTAATTCTGGTGATTTTTGGAGTGTAGGGGCAAAATCGTAATTTTGCCACCCACGGACAAAATTTGAGATTTTGAGAGAATTTAGATCAAATTTGACAAATTGGAGAATGGTATGAGTATAAGGGATGAAAAATATGTCTATGGGCAATTTTTCAATTTTTGGGGCAAAAATGTAATTTTTGACTTTTACGGGGGCAAAAGTGTAAATTTCAAAAATTACTCCACCGAGACTTTGGATGAGTCTGAGAATTTTATCTAAGCTATGAATATATGAGACAAGTGTATGGTGAAAATTTGGAAACAAATGGATGAAATTTTAAAAATGGGCCAATGGGAAAGTGACATGTGGCATTTTTTAATGATATAATATTATTTTAATGAAAAGTCAGCCCATTTAAACCCAAATTTTAAGTGCTGGCCGGCCATAAGGAAGAACAAGAGAGGAAATAGAGAGGAAAGGAAGAAAAAAAGAAAAACCAAAGAGAAACAAGAAAATTCAAAGGGAAATTCGCGGTTTTCGACCGTTTACGCGTCTAACGGTAAGATTTTTCGACTTTAGCTTGATTTCTACCTTTCCTATGCCTTTATTTCCATTTAGCATGCTTGAGGAGAGAGATCAAAAAGTGATATCAAGGGCTGGACGAAATTCAAGGGGGAGGAATTTGAAATTTTTAGGTTTTGATTTTTAGTTAAATTGATAGTTTTAGTTAGTTAAATGTGTATAGAAATCAAATTGGGCAAGAAAGCATGAAATTTTCACAATACCCACCCTTGGCTGAATGTTCAATGATGTACAATGATGATGAACTGATTTTTATTCTAAGAGAAATGAAGAGAAAATGATGAAAAATGGTTAAATGTGATAGAAAAACAAAGTGGAAGATTTACTGAATTAATGTCCCATTTTTGGCCGAATTTTTCAAGGAGGAAAGTGAGCTGATTTTGGTGATTTTAGTGAGTTATTGGCTGATATTTAATGGTTAGAAATGTTGGAGAGAAAATGGGACAATTTAGAGCTAAAATGGAGCGCGTTAGCATTTTAGCAGGTAAAGTGCCAAAAATAGGTTAATACCGCGTTTAAGCCGTTTTAGGCTATTACATTTCATACCATGCATTAGTATAGGATTTAAGTCAATTATATAGTGATTTAGCATCAATGTGGTAAATTGTGAAATTTTTGCAATGTGTTTAGGAGGAGAGCCTTCCGGTAAAGGCAAGGAAGTCATACCCGATGAACAGTGATCGGGGCACCTAGAAAGCATTTAATTTGTACAAACGGTGAGGAAACCTATTATTATTGTAAATTATCTAGAGTTTATTTTTAAATGCTCTTCATGGATTTTATGAAACGAAAATGAGATTAAAATGAGATTTTTGATGTTTTAGAAATAAATGTGACAAATAAATATATTGTTTTGATTTTCTGAAATAAGAAACTATTGATTATAAAATTGAGTAATTGAAGGCTGTCAATTGTCTTGAAAAATATATTTTCCTATGAATGGCTTATGATATATGAGTATATGTGGCTATATTTTATAATTGCATTGAGAATTTATGTAAGTTGTCTTTTACTATGCAAGTTGGGTAAATAAATAAAAGTCAGGTTATACTGTCGAAATTTTATTAAAATTGGTGGGTTTAGTCACTGCAGTGACGAGTTTCTGTGGACTGCCTATTAGAGGGGCACTGTAAACCCGGCTATATAGTTACTCCGGTTATAGAGGCGATGAGGGTAACTCCCGAGGTAGTGTTAGAGCTCACTTCAAGTCGAACTCCCACGTGAATGTGTAACTCGGCCAACGCCAAGGAACGGCTTGTTTTCAAAACTAACATGTGTTTAACATGTAAATATCTTAACAACCTTGGTGGACTCGGTTAGATGCCTCAACCAAGGTATCCCTGAGGATTAGTTTTGGCTTGAGCCTTGTTTTTAATAAAAGTGAGAAGCCTTAACAATTGTTTTGGTAAATTACAAATATTTTATGGTTTAAGAAATAAATTGAAAACCTTATGAAATGGTTTGTAATTTGTTGTTTAAACTTGCCTCTATTTTACTCATCTTTAGATATTTATAATAATGCTTGTTTACTCATTGGAATTGCAAAATCTCACCCACCCCCTTTCCAAATATTTCAGGCCTGTGGTAGCTTGTAGATATGCGATTTTGTCAAGGATTCCAGTTGACCCCTCTATCACACAGATAGTAGGTTACTATCACCAACACTTGGTGTAGTTATGGGCCACTTGTCATTGTAATTATTATTGTACATTATAACTTTGTAAATTATTATATGTATGAATTTATTTTACTTCTAAGTTACAAAAGATTACTTACACGTGTTTCTATAAATATTGTTTTATATAAAAATGCTATATTTTTGTCTTTTGATTTACTTGAGCCGGAAACGACTGAAAATTGTTTAAAACTGATATGTAAGCCTTGCGGGGTTTCGATTGGTATTTCGGGTAATGAGTATCAATCAAGACGTCGCGGCGGTTGACATGGGTCCGAGGGAGGTTCCGGGTCGTGACAGTTGTGACCCAGTTTACGATGATTTACTTTATCGTCTCCATGTACTCACTCTAGATGTTTATGATGATGTCTATTTACTCACTGGGATTTTATAATCTCACCACCCTCCTTTCCATCCATTTCAAGCTCAGATTAGACTGTAGATAGCTGATCTCATCGAGGACTACTGTGGGATTTGCATTCTCTAAACTGTAGGTTCACAATCCTCTTTACTTTTGGTTATTTGGGGGCTCACTGGTTATTATAAATTAAATTAAATACTCTGGCTTATTGTATTACAGTATGTATGAATTTATTTTGCTTATACGCTACAAAAATTATCTACGTATAACTCTATAAATATTGCTTAATAAGAAATAGAATATTTTACTTAATATTTGTTTTATTTTCTTATTATATCCAAATAATCATAATTTCGTTTTAAATGGAGGTTTTAGACTTTTAAACTTATTTTTAATCATGAATTATGTGTTTTGTACTTGTATTCCATATTTTAGCTGGTTTCGAAATTTTTTAAAAAAATGACCAAAATACCCCTATGAGAAGAAAATTATTATTTTATTTGTTTTAAGTTGGAAACAGTTTAAAATCTTTTAGAACATGATATTTGGCAACGGTTGCTCACAAGGGAAATGAGAAACTGATATTAAGCCTTGCGGGGTTTCGGGTTGACATTTCGGGTAATGAGTGTCTACCTGGACACCACGACCGTTGTCACGGGCTCGAGGGGAGTACCAGGTCGTGACAGTAGAAAACAGAGACAACTTAGTCAACTAAGATATCAGTTAGTCGACTAAAAGCATTCTGCTTGTAAGTTTGAAATTTGCACTAAAAGATAGAGTAACGGCTAGAACCGACTCCCAACTGTCTCCAACGGCTAGAAAACTGTTAAACTACCATCAAAGATGTTTCTCCAAGTACAAAAGGGTCTTCCAACAGTAAGAAATTAGTTTTTAGAAGTGTTAAAGAGATTTGAGTCACATAAGAGCTGAAAAACTAGAAAATCTCTCTTGTACCGTGCTGCACCTAAACGCCCATTCTTTGTACTTGTATTCTGCACTCAACCTTGTACCATTTAGATCAACTTGTGATCATAGGTACTTTCTTTTTACTTCTCTTCTTGTATTCTTAGAGTGAGGGATTCACTCTAAGTGGTTGTTTCAAGTAAGGTTTGTTTGATAGTGTTAAGGTTCTAACTTAGCCTTGAAAAGTTAGGTGTTGGGTTTTAGTTTAGCCCGGGAAAAACTAGTGTAAAAGTTTTGGCTAAGCTTGCTAAAAGCCATTGTAAAGCTTGCTGAAAGCTTGTGAATTTCACCTATTCTTAGTGGATTTGTTGGAAAAATCCTTGATTGGATAATCAAAGGAGTGGATGTAGGTCTTGGACCGAACCACTCTAAATTCTACTGTCATGTTTACTCTATTTTTGTTTCATTTTCATTCCTTCATTTGTCTCGTCTTTGTCTACACTTAGAGACAATTTTTGAAAGAGCCAAATTGTGCTATTCACCTCCCCTCTAGCAGTCATTTACTTGGGACCAACAAAGATTGTTAACTTTAAAATGATTATAGTTTTGACTATGACAAAATGATCCTAATTTACTTGAATATTATTTGAATAATATTTGACAAAATGTTGAAAGGATTTAGCTCTTATACATTTGTTCTGAAAATGTCTACAAGCTTGAATGACTTAATTGTATAAGTGTTAAATTTACTTGAATGATTTCTATTTATGATCCCTCTAACATTCATCGTTGAGATGTTGAAATTGCAAGATAATTTCACAAGTGTTGAAGCTTATCTTAAAGCATTTAAAGATGGTTGATCTTCACAACACCAAGGTTACTCTCAAGCCATTAAGTTTACTTTCAACTCAACATTTGATCACAACAAAGAAGCAAGGAAGTAGCTAAAGTTAAGTACCAAAATCTTAAGGAATCTTGAAGAGACAAAGCTCTAATCGATCTTAGAGCAAGGCAAGTCGATCTTATGGTGATAAATCATGCAAGTATGGCTAAGTCTATTTTCTATACAAGCTATGGTATTTTAAACATAACTCTCACTAAAGAAGTCCAATTGACGTGATTCCTAAATCATTGGAAAGCTAAGAGACAAGACTACAACTTTCATGTTTACCACTTCACCCAATTTAGTTAGATCAAGGTCAAAATCACATCAGACAAGGCTAGATTGCTGTAGTTTTTGAAAAGAAACAACCATAGTCTACCTTATAACTCCTATAGTCGACCTTAAGGAAGTAAGCATGTGAAATCCAAGCTTTTATGAAGCCATAGTCAACCCTAAGTGTCACATCCCATTTTATGGTGGAACATGACTAGTGCATGAATCCAAACGAGTATAGCCCACTAGGCCCAAGCAAGCCTTTTTAACATTCATCAATGTAGAAGGATACATAAACATCCATAGGCATACAATATCAACTTGTGTGTACCATCATATGCAACATGACACATATATGGAACTTCTTAACATACTAGTGTAAGTGCAACACTTCGTATATCATTATAATGCCACCATTTCGATGCACCACAACATTTACATGTCTCAACACCCTCGGGTGTCCATATGGGCTCTTGAGCCACTTTACACATTTAACATAACATTCATAATGTAATATGCCCAAACATATGGCTACATTATGGTAACATACTCATAATCCATAAAACATGTTCATAGTTTGTAAACATAAACATAACATAGATTGACCCGTTAGCAGAACATGACCTGACTAGCTAGGCATCGAGAGGTTGTTAGACACCTACCAATGAGAAATGAACGAATCACATCTCCGTAACACTAGTTGCTAGCAAAAGAGCTATCGCTAATCTATAACAAAAATAGTGAGGGAAAATAACGTGTGAGTCATAAAGACTCCGTGAATAGATACAGGAAAGGAGACAAGCTAAGGGATATGAGTTTTTTGTAACCATGCAATTATAAATACATATGATTCACAAATCTTTTCACATTACCATGATGTTCATGAAACATAGCATTTAATCATCCTCTGAATAATATTGCATGGAAAACATCTTTGCATAATTCATTAGAAACCATTTAATCATGAAAACCTCTCTAACATCACTTGAGAAGCCAATTCTACAACAATTTTATCAATACATTTTGGAATGTATTGATACATGTAAGGAATTTATCAATACCCTTGGTAATGTATCGATACATTTCACATGGATTGCCTTCTGTAGCATTCTGTTGAAAATATATCAATACATACTTCATATGTATCAATGCTTTTGCCACAAAATCCAACTTTCTAGGTATTTTCTTAAATCTAACTCATTCATAAGTCTTTCTAGCATTGAGGGGTCATTCCCTAGGCTAAGGTTCTATCTAACTAAGCCAATATCACCACATTACAGTATGAATAACATCATCAATACTCATGTAATCATAAACTAGGCATTTAAGCATAAATCATGAGGCAGTACTCATTCAATCATTTCTCTAACTCATTAATCTCTTTCGTCATAACATTTTAACTATGAGTAGGTTCGTCCCATTCTGGCGAATAGTGGTTTAACCCTCACTATTTTGGGTTCCTAACGCATCCTCATGAATGACACATTGGCCTCATTCGTGATCTATCAAGCGATCCCTCCCACTCAAGCAAGTAGTGGACAAAGTCCTAACTACCGTCTGGCTCACATTGGGTGAACAATCATCAAAGCTACATGAGTGACACTTCAGCCTCACCCATGATCATCATAAAATGTCTTAAGTTTAGGATCACTCTAATCCTTAGCTTGCATCATGAACATATAACATTTCCATAAATCATTATTATACTTAGCCCATAGTGTACATGGTTATCTCAACACATACATCTCATGGCATACATTTCATAACCTCATAAATCACTTACATGCTTAGCTCATAGTGTAAATGATTATTTCAACACATACATCTCATGGCATACATCTCATGGCAAACATTTCATAACCTCATAAATCACTTACATGCTTAGCTCATAGTGTAAATGATTATTTCAACACATACATCTCATGGCATACATTTCATAACCTCATAAATCACTTACATGCTTAGCCCATAGTGTACATGATATACTTAATACATACATCTCATGGCATACATGTTACAATCTCATAAATGGAACTCATGCATCCAACATTCTTATCACGCTACATCGTATCCAACATGTGCATAATAACTTTCATACATTAACCATACAAATATCTCGTACCCACACTAGCCCAAACGTCAGAGTAATCGAGTGGACTACAAACATTAAAAGGCTTGTCCCCCTTTGTTGAAAACTAGTACATAATAGCATATTTACATACATAGTAAATTTGTAAACAATTTGAAAATAACTGTCACACACATCACAATCATTATTAAATCGAGCCATTTGTACATTTCCTTAAAAACTTCATGAAACCTTGTAGTTCAAATCCTTTAATAAACCATTTATGGAAATAAGTTTTCAACATGCTTAAACAACCATTTTCATAAAAAATCATGCTAACTTTACATATTAAAATACTTGAAAAGGTGTATCCACTCACCTAATTGAAGATTCGATTCCTAGCTCCAATCACAACTCCGTTTCGGCATTATCCGTGGAGTTTTCTAGTGTTCTTATCATACAACAATCATCATAATCATTTCCTAGAATAAAAATCTCGTAATAGTCATTTTAGATACTTTCGAAACTCCTTGTTTTTAGCTAAATTAAGTTTCTAGCTAAAACCCATGCTAAAAAACTAATAAATCTTTCATCCTTACCTTAAGTGAGCTTAGATACTTGAGAAAATCATAAAGCCTTTAAGATTTAATCATCAATAGAAAATCTGGGCAACAAAATCATATTTTCATAAATTAGAAACAAGATTTAAAGTTTCCAAAGCTTAAAAATGTCATCTTTAGCAACTCAAAACCACATCATTTAATCATCAAAAATGAAGATTTGAGTTAAAAATGAGTTGGAAGAGCTTAAGAGTTGGGGTTTTACCTTGCAAAAGTGACTAAGGGTTGTCAACCCTCGAAAAATGGGATATATTTATAAGCTAGGGTGTGAAAATACATTTTTATCCCTTTTATTTTTCTGAAATCAATGAAATGTATCGATACATTGGGCTATAGGGAAAATGTATCAATACATTATAAACATGTATCGATACATGTTCATCAAAAACCCTTTCTTGGCTAAATGTGTTGATACATCATCAACATATATCGGTACATTTAATATAGAATGCAATTCTGAGGCAGATTGTCTATAAAAACTTGCCCATCTTATTTACATTAAATACCATTTAAGTAAATGTCCTTTTTACTTTTTACTCTCCATTTACTTAGTATTTAATGTAAATAAGCAAACAACCCCCCATTTGGATTCAATAAAAATATAAAAAAAATCAAAATCCAAAAGAATAAAAATCTATCTTGTTTGCAAGAACAAAATCGAAAAAGTTTGACTGAAATTAAATTTACGGCTCCCATTTTCCATAGCAAATGTATTCCAAAAATTATGAAAAAAATCATTTTTAGTCATCTAAAAATCAAAGGAATCATTACTGCTATTTTTTATTTTCAAAAGATTGCTCTATAAAAATCGCATATTTTGACCCCTTCCCAAATTAGAAAATTTTTTGCTTCTAAAGTGATAGATAACCAACAGTATTAATAAATTCTTTTGAAGGTTAAAACTAAGTTTGATGTTCAAAATATGTAATCTATATGCTCACCTAAAGATTTCCTGATTTATCCTTTTACTTAAGGTGGGATTTCACACCGAGCGAGTGGTAGTCGACTACACTAAGCCAGATCTAAAAATTATAAGTTTTCTTGAAGAAGATCGACTAGAGAACTTCCATACTCGACTACAAGTTACCGTTAGACACAAAATTTTAAAAAAATGGCTAGTTTCTTGCCCTAATCACCTCCAACGGCTCCAAGACTCTTTCAACTATAAAAAAAGACCATTGGGAAGTATTTCAAGTTGAGGAAGATGAAAGAAAAAGGCCAAACTCCTAAGGATCAAAGTCTTGAAAGAAAATGAGAGAAACCAAGCCTTCTTCAGGTAAAGTTCCTTTATGCTTTCACTCCCACCCTTATATCCTATCTTCATATCCAATGTTAGGCATTCTTCTTCCATTGTACCAAACTAGCAAAATCCACCTTTTGAAGGCACACTTGCTATTCTTGTAAAGGTTTTAACTTAGCCTTGAAAAGTTAGTGTAAGGGTTAAGGTTGATATTGGAAAAAGCCATTGTATAGGTTTGTGGTGAGTGATAATTCTATTTTATAGAACTATTTTAGTCCAATTTTGTTATTAAATATTAGCTAAGTCCTTAATTTTCAATTATAATTTAGTTATTTTTAGTTGTTTTTATAATTAGTTTATTTTTAAGTAAGTTCTTTAATTTTATGTTTATTTCCTTTAATTTGATTATTATTTATTAGTTTTTATATTTTTGTAGAAATTAAGAGAATTGGGTTTAATTTTGGAAAGTAAGGTGTTGAAAGATTCAAAAATCTGCTTGCATATATGTCAGTGTGTTAACCATAACTTGCACTACAGAACTTCAAATAATGCAATTCATGGACCATTAGAAAGCTAAGAGATAGAGTTACAACTTTTATGCAGATCACTTTGCCCAATTCTACTTCGAAGATAGAGAAAATATCATTGGAAAATGATTGTATGTACTATTGTGGGAATGGTAATTTTAAGGCTAATAATTTATGTTTGGGCCTCTCATTACACTTTTAAGCCCAATTAGAATTAGTAGGTTAACTTAAGTACTTGTAGGTTAAGATTGTTAGTATAAATAGTATGTTTTATAAGACATTATGGAGAAAACTTTTGGAGATTCAAAGGCTGAAAGTTGAGGCAGAAACTCAGGAAACAAAGCTGCAATCAATTGTTTTGTTTTCTTCCTTAACTTTTATTTTTCTTGTTACTCTCAATGGTTAAAAATTTATATAATGTTATTTGTCTTTGCAATTAAGCCTAGCTAATTTTCTTTTTCTAGGATTGCAATTGAACTCACATGTAATCGAAATTTTTAATCTCTTTCTTGCTTATTTTGAATGGGATTTGAATTGTTTATTTCAATTTGTTCTTAATGCTTTAATTGCTTGAACATCAACTAAATTGATTTAGGAACCTAAACAAACTTGAGAAAAGGAGTTTGGTGTAGACTAAAATTGGGATAGCATATGATCATAGTAATTTATTTGCATAGGATAGGGATATACCTATAGGCCATATGTAGCTAGATTAGAGCCTGAACTTAATGAGTCTATTGTAATTTCAATGCACATAAAGATTAAAATAGATATTTTTATAAGACGAGTCAAAAGAGCCTTATAAATAAGTGAGGACTTTAGGCTAGCACTTCAACCCATTGAAATAAGTTGAGAAAGAGAGGTAAGATTTAGATAAAGTGTGAAAGATTTCGTAATTCTAAGCTTGTTTGATTTGATGTTTACTCAAGTTATTATTACTTTGATTTTTCTTTCTAGTTTAAATTTTGGTTAATTATTTTTAGTTAATTAATTTAGTTATTTGATATCGATTGTTTGGATAAGATTACATTGTTCTAATTTTAGTACTTAGTAAAAGTTTAGATCAATTCTTTGTGAGATTGATACTTTGCTTGCTTATATACTATCTATTCAATACGTATACTTTCATAGTAGAATTTTAACTGACAGTGAGCCCAAAAAAACCATGGGTTTATAGTGAACCCGTTAAAGCCATGGGTTATCACTCGATCTCAAAAAAAGCTGTTATAAGGGTTATCACTTCCTATTAAAAGGTAAAAATCTTTTTAGTTGAAAATTCCTTAGCGTGACAAGGGAGTGGATATAGGCTTTTGAGAAAGCTAAACCATTATAAATCCTTGTGCCTTCATTTTCATTTTTATCATTGCTTTAAATTGCTGCAGTTGACTTTGCAAAACTCATTTTACAAATTGATTAAGCCTTGATGCTCATCACATAATTGAGTTACCTTTTTGTTAAAGACATTATTCATCATCTGTCACGACCCGGAACTCCCATCGGGCCCGTGATAACCATCGCGACGTCTCGATAGGCACTCATTACCCTGAATGTCGATCGGAATCCCGCAAGGCTTAGCATCAACTTTCGCATCTCCCCGGTGAGCAACAGTTATTAAATCTTGCATTTCAAAAAAATCATAAGTCGTTTCCAAATCAAAACAATAAAATATTATTTTCTGGCTCATAGGGGCATTTTTTTCATTTTTCTTCGATAATATCGAAACTCGCCAAAAACATGGTGTAAAAGCTTAATATGTTCAGACATATTTTAAATCAGATAACTAAAGTATAAAATTACTTTTACAATGACACGTGAGCCCCTAACTAACCAATAAGATGCGAGTCTGTGAACCTATAATTTTGACAATGCAAGGCTAACTGAAGTCCTTGATGCAATCGGCTATCTACTGGCTATCTCGAACCTGAAATGTGGGGAATTGAGGGTGGTGAGATTATAAAATCCCAGTGAGTAAACAGACACCATCTAAACTATCTAAAGGCGAGTAAATGGAGACAATTAAAAATAATTAACTTCAGTAAATTTTTCACATAACGAATATTCATTTCAACCAAATAATCAATATGGCTCGTGAATTACTCAAAACTTGGCCCATGCCAAATCCTGTACTCGGTGACACCTGGACCAGGGGTATCCAACCGAGTCCGCCAAGGCTATTAAAAATTCATATTTCGCATAAATCATATTTTTATTTTGAAACATAGCCGTACCTTGGCGTTGGCTGAGTCTCACTCTCACGCGGTGGTCCACGTGAAGTGCACTCAAAAAGTCCACCTCAGGAGATACCCTACGCGCCTCTACGACCGATGTGAGAATATAAAAGAGTTTACCGTGCCCCTCTAATAGGCTGGCCCACGGAACCCCCCCCCCCCCCCACCACTGTAGTAGTTAATCTTTTATCTACCACCTGATTTATAAAATCTTTTTCTGCATGACATGGCAATTTATCGCAACCTAGCCTCTCAAGGCTAAATACACAGTACAAATAATTCTAACATCAAAATTAGTTTAGCCATTCATGCTCATTTATTGTCATAAGCCATTCAATTTAAAACCATAAATTTACAACACAAACAGGCAGTCTCCAATTACTCTATTTTCAAAACCAGTATTCGATTTTCCAGAAAATTTATAAAATCATTTTATAAAATCACAATTTCTCTTAAAACATAGCAATTTACCATTTATACCCATTTTTCATAAAATCACACAATTGTATAAAACTACTCTAGATAATTAAGA
>NC_030852.1:7396212-7408523 GCF_000208745.1 Theobroma cacao
AATTTTTGAAATTTACACTTTTGCCCCCGTAAAAATCAAAATTACATTTTTGCCTCAAAAACTGAAAAATTATCCATAGACATATTTTTCATCCCTTATACTCATATCATTCTCCAATTTGTCAAATTTGATCTAAATTCTCTCAAAATCTCAAATTTTATCTGTGGGTGGAAAATTACGATTTTGCCCCTACACTCTAAAAATCATCGAAATTAAACTTTTTCACTGCCAAACCCTCAAATTATACTCCAATACTCAAATCATACTCCAATAAGTTAAATGGGGTGAAAAAAAATCTTTTTTCAAAATTCTCATTTTGTTCCCAAGTGACAAATGACCATTTTGCCCATTGATAGTGAAAATTTCGGTTTGACTCCAAATTGATCCTCGAACTTCGAATTACCATTTTGAGTCATCCCTAAACTGTGAAACTCTTAATTTCACGTCAAAATTCCTATTTGAACTAGTTCGAGGCTTAATCGACTTAATGGTACCATTAGGGGCAATATCGTCTTTTAACGATTCCTCGAACTTTCTAAACATGCAAACATTCTATTGAGCATGTAAATGACGTCGTAATTATTTTATAGAATAGGATTTGACATCATCACTTCTTAGTTATTCTTGAAAATATTTTTCTTATATTACACTTATTTGATTTGTATTTGAAAATCATTTTAAACATTTTAAAAGTGATCATTTGTCAATACTTGATTGAGTAAACTTTCTCAAGATTTGAACATTCATCATAGTCCTCTTGGAATTCTTCTTATAAGCTTTTGAAACAAGTTTATGATCCAAGGTCGACTATCAAGCTTCCATAGTCGGTTGTACATTTGGTTATAAGAAGAAATGCAATCTTAGTCAACTAGTGTTTCTCCATAGTCGACTACACTATTTCATACTTCACTTTCCAAAAATTTTTAAAGTCCAATTCACCCCTCTCTTGGACATTCTTGTTACTTGATTCATTGAGCTAACATTTCTAACATTTTTATTGCATTCAAATAAATCCCTAAACTTTTATTTTGGGTCAAATAAGCTCCTCACACTAACCATTAACTAACTTCCATTAGTCAACAATACAATCAACAATTTTTTATGTCACATCATCTTCCACATAACATATTGACATGTCATCTTGATGACATCAATGCTATGTGGTAAATGATGTGGCATAAAAAATTACTGACTAGGAATTGGGTTTTTTCCTTTTTATCCATCCAAATGTCTAAAAATTATTGATAAGGGATTTGAAACAAAAAATTTAAAATAAAAACATAATTGCTTCAAACTGATTGCCATCTTTTTTTAACTGATTACTATCTTCTTAATTGAATCCATTCTTCCTAACAAAAAAAAACATTCACTTTTTCCAACATTCCCTAAACCCAACGAGCATGTTTGGTTTGTGGAATAAAATAAAATGAAATAAAATAGGTATTCTGTGGCAAAGGGTAGAAATAGAATGAAAATGTTATGATGTAGTTTAGTTGATGGAATGGATTAAGGTAGGAATTGATATTATGACTTAATGCAATGTTTGGTTAGTAAAAGTAATTTTGAAATAACACAAGAATAGATGATAAAAAGACAATAATACCTTTTATTATAATATATGGTTATTTATTTTTATTTTATTTTATTTTAAAAATACTAAGAATTTATAATTTATTTAAAATATTAATATTTTTAAATATGAATATTTTATTTATGATTTAGATCTAATTTTGATTAAAATATTAATACTTTTAATTAATTTTTAAATTCAAAATATTTTATAATATATAATTAAAAACTTAAACTCTTTATTATAATAAGATTTATTTTCATCGAAAACAAAAATACTCTTTATATAATTTAGTAAAATTTATACCAAAAGACAAAATTAAGTAAATTTTTTCTTTTTTAATAGTTTAAATTTTATTCTCATTAAAACTTTAAAATTTTAATAATTTAATAATTTATTATTAAAGTATTAGTATAATTTTTTATTTTTTATTTATTTTCATTTTTACATATCAGCCTCATAATTTTCTTTAACACCAAGTTCACTGCATGCCTTAGCTCCAATCAAGGCTCAAGTTTCATGTTTTTTGATAATTCCAATAGGGTTGTGCATGGCCTTAGGACAAGTTGACTTCTTGGCTTTACAAACTGGAGGTTTTTAATAGTGTAATTTACCTTGAAACCAAAAGTTGATCCAATCGTCAACAGAGACTTTGCCTTGATCATCGTTTCTTTTGTGCAAAAAATGAAAGGCAACAAATAAGTATTCACAACTTTTGGGAAGAAATCTTCTCCTATTAACACTAACGCCAATCAATTCTTTAGTAAAAAAGATGACTTCATCATAAAACCAACCAAGAATAGGAAGACCACCAAATTTGTGCAAGTCCCATAATGATAAGGAAGCCTCTCCAAAAGCAGTATGAAGGGTGTTCGTGGTTGGACACCAATTCTCACAAAATGCTCGAATGACATCTTTATTACGATCATAAGTATATAAAGATGCATAAATAACATCGGCCATCTTCATATCATGTAAAAGCTTCTCATATCGAAATAAAACATCTTCAGTCCATTCCCAATATTTGGGGATATACTTAAATTCTCCATTGATCATGAAAGAACTTCCCCAATAAGCCTCACCAAAAATTATATGGCTTGCCAATGTGATAAATTCCTCTTGACTGACAGTTTTGTCATGAAGATAAGATTAGAGACATCGAGCTGTTGAAAAAGATTGTGAGATCTTGATTGGCTTAGCAATCCATTCCTCCAAAGTTGTAATAGCAATAGGTGGTTAAGATGCCAAAAAACGACCAATTATAGGTCTCGCCATGAGAAGAAACAATCCCTTCTTCATATCTTCATCTTTTTTCGAAAGAATGACAAGTTGGTTTTTGTAGTCCTTGAAGTATACCATGGTGATTCTAAATTGTATACTATTATAAAGAGCACCTCCCAAGGATCAACAAATGCTATTATAAAGAGCACCCTCCAAGGATAATAAATTGTGTGCTATTATAAAGAGTATCTCCCAAGGATCAACAAGTGCTATTATAAAGAGCACCCTCCTAGAATAATAAATTGTGTGCTATTTTGAAGAGCACCCCCCAAGGATCAACAAGTGCTATTATAAAGGCACCTTTCGAAGATAAAAAATTATATGCTATTTTAAAGAGCACCCCTCAAGGATCAATAAATGCTATTATAAAGAGTACCCTTTGAGGATAACAAATTGTGTGCTATTATAAAGAGCACCACTTTAAATTGCTGCAAATTTCTCCCACTTCAATTAAAACTTGCTTTGATTATAGGCTGATAAATTTAAGATTTAATTGTCAAAAGAATATCAAATTATTAGTCTAAAATAGTAATTTATAAAAAAAAATAAAAAAAGTGGAAGCAATAAAAAAAATCGTGGCAATGTGGATCTTTAGCATGGCAATTTGTGATTGTGATGTGTAGGAGGTTGACTAAGTATGGCATCTTAAAAAACCATGATGATATGCATGATTTCTTAGCTTGATTATAAGCTTTCAAGGTCGTAAGATACAATGGGAATTTGCATGGCAATTGTAACATGGCAAGAAACAATGGAAGTTGGCTTAATTCAAAGCTTGTAATGTAAGGTGGCAATATGATGGCTTAATGTGGCATGCTAAAGCATGGTGATATCCATGGCTTTCTTGATTCAATTATGAGCTTGCAAGGTGGCTTGCATGAATTTTAGCATGGCAGTTGAAACAAATGGTGGCTTGTATGATTTCGAGCATGGAAACGTGGCAAGATAAATCATAGTTAACATAATTTAGCATGGCAAGAATTAAAGAGCCAAGAAAAAATTTGCCATCGGTTTACCATATGAACTAGAAAGAAATAAAAATGCTTTTACCTCTAAGAAGCAGGAATTTTTTTTTTCACTTGGTGTTGAGATCTTGAATCTGTTGATCAGCAAGCAGAAGCAATCTCTGATATTTTGATGTGAAGAAAATTGACAAGAAAACTCTCTTTTTATAAAGTGAAAGAAAGAGTTCTAGTTGATTAAGGAATGCAATACCAATTACAATATACTTCTTTCAAAATTATAGTCTTATTGCAATATACTTCTTCAAATAGTTTTATTGCAATATACGTCTTCCAAGATCATAATTCTCTTACCTATGAGTAAGCATAATTCAAATTTAATTTGGATTGCAAGTATACCAAGGCACATTAAGATTCTAAGAAATCTTAGAAATTTTTTTTAAATTTCAAGACTTGTCCATTTGTCACATTCAAAATCATGTGTGAACAAGTCTTGAGGAGGCATTTGTAGAAGGAGAAAAATTATGAGCCAATTACGTGCCGCCACGTGGATTTAATGATGTCATAACCATGCAATTAATTATAAAATAATTAATTTATTGGTTGGATTATTTTAAATACATATAATTGAACCAATTCACCTATTAGTATATATTTATCCCTTGAGATAATTTGAAGATAATATTTAAATTGGATCAATTAAAAATTAGTTATTGGTCATCCAATTTGTCTCTAAATAAATCAAAGTAATTTAGAGATAATATTTATATTTTTGACCAATCAAAATTTAGTTATTGGTCATCCAATTATCTCTAAATAATTCAAGATAATTTAGAGATTATATTCATATTTTTTACCAATCAAAATTTAATCATTGGTCATTTAATTTATCTCTAATAATTATATTAATTTAGAGATAAAAATCAAATTGGATTATTTAATTTATCTCTAAATAAATTAAGATAATTCAGAGATAACTCCTAACTCCAGCCAATCAAAATTTAAGGACTCAAGGTCCGGCCAATCAAAACACTTTTAATGAATCATCATAATTTATCTCTAACTAAATTAAAATAATTTAGAGATAATTCAAAGAGACTATATTATCATCAAAGTCTCCCATCTAGCATTATAAATAGGGGGCTCCTCCAAGCCATTTGATTCATTCGGAAGCATTCAAAGATTGGGAGGCATTTGAAGATTGAGAGCATTTTAGAGATCAAGAAGTAGAAGATTTCTGAAGTGAAGATCAAGCGGTAGTGAAGTTCATGATTAAGATCAAGCGGCAACGAAATTCGTGATCAAGATCTCAAATGTTCGTGATCAAGATTAAGTTGTAAAGACCCTCGAAGCGAAGATATCAAGTGTTCGTAATCAAGATCTATGTCGTCAAGACCCTTGAAGCAAAGATATCAAGTGTTCGTGATCAAGATCAAGTCGTGAAGACCCTTGAAGCGAAGATTAAGCAAAGTTTGCATTCAAGACGAAGTACATGTTTGTGACTCTTGCAGTCGAAGTGAAGAAATTAATCAGAGGAATTTCCAGAGATTATCACTCATATCATCAAATATTTGTATTTGTCTCATAATTTTCAAGTCAAGAAATTTTGACGAGAAATTTGTGTGTACATATAGATTCAAGGAAAAAGAAGAGCATCAGATTTTTCTTATAGATTCTAGGTAAGGAAGAGAAGGATTTGACTTTCTTTTATTGTGGAACAACATTACATGTCTTTGCTAATTTTAGTATTATAAACATTGTGTATCTTACCTTTTTTCTTCCTTTTCTTAAAATTGTTTTTGGATATTCTCGGATTTTTGTACGCTAACTTTCAGTCAAACAATAATGGCTTTAATCGAACTAAAAAAGTTAGATTTAGTTATTTAGTAGGAATGATGGCTTCAATTAAGAAAATAATAATCAATTAAGACATAAGAGTAATTAGTTTAAAACAATTAGTTTTTTTTTATTTTAAATCCCTAATCAATAATTTTTAGACATTTGAAAAGGAAAAACTCTAATTCTAAATTAATAATTTTGATGCCACATCTTCTGCCACATGGCATTGACATTATTAAAATGACACGTCAACATGCCACGTGGTAGATGACATGGTATCAAAAATTACTAACTGCATTGTTGACTAACGGAAGTTAGTCAACAGTTAGTGAGAGGGGCTTATTTGACCTAAATAAAAGTTTAGGGGTTTATTTGAATGCAATAAAAGGAAATGGGTTAAATTGACTTTCTTGATATAATTTGAGGGCTTATTTGGGCATTTAGCCAATTATTTTCTATTATAAATCTTTTGATTGTTGATTAAGTTCAACATATTAGGTCTTAAAATTTTTAATTCTTATTCCTTTGCTTTTGGCCCTCCAATAAAAGTTGGTTGGGTCCGTCCTTACAGTCATTCCCAAAGGCACCCATATTGCTATGAGACTTACTTTCTTTGATTGGATTCTCCATTTGATTGTCGCACATATCATTCGACCCATAGGAACCAAATACTCTTCTACAAAGAGTGAGGTAATCTGGTTCATGTACCCTATCAAAAAAACCACCAAAGTGAAACTAGCCAAGTTTATATTTTTTTGATATGTTAAAGGTAGTTTATGGTATGGTGATTAGTGAGATCATTGATTTTCATCGCCTAAATACTAAATGTGATCCTCCTGCTTGTCACCCAATGCAATCCAAAGTCTTACCATTAAAAAAGTAGTAGAAAGCTTCAAAAACAGGTCAGACCTCCAATTTGATGAAATAACAAAAACAAAAGGACAAGACCATGAGCATCAAATAACAAACACGCATTAGAGAAGGGTCTCTTAAGAACCCAAGAATAAACTAATGCAGGAACCCGTGGTTTGAAAAAGAGAAAGAGCAGTGGAAGCAAGACATATTTCCAATCTAGTTTGCTATCACAACAAATAATCAAACTTCTCTCGACACACAGCGAACATATTCAGTAAAACCCAAATAAGAAATGTACAAGGCAAACCCCAAGGGGGCCACAAGCACCAATTTTTATACCAAATAAGTCAAATTACATCATATTTTTTGGACAAACATGTTGATTCCCTCTCTTGATTCTTTCCCTTGTCAAATATTTAATCTTTGCTTGCAAAGAAAGAGTTCTTCTCAATTCTTCCGATTTTCCCTATCTTGAATTTCCAATTCAAATGATTCTCCCTTTTCCGTTGTTAATTTTTTTTCTCTTTCTCTCTTAATTATTTTTGTTAATCTAGTTTAATTTAATATAAGGTTAGGGCCTTTTGGATTAAAAGTTGAAATGTTTCCACATCAAATTTTTTATCACATTAGCAATTGCCACCTCAGCATTTGCCGCATGCGTCAACACAAACTTGTTATCAATCCAATTAATGCCATGTCAGCATGATTATGCCACATCACACATAGTCAATGTCTTGTCAACTTAATTAAAATGTCACGTCAATATATTTAATTATTAAATTTAATGATGTTACAGTTAAGGATTGAAATTAACAAATTAAAAAAATACAAAGACCTAGTTTACAGAAATTATAGTACATGGACTAAATCCCTACATTTTACAAGGTATATAAACTAATTGTATAATTTAACCATAAGTAAATTTTCAATTGAATTAGTTCCACTTAAATTGCAACATCAAATTCCATCAAGATTATATTTTCCCGTTGATCATGACAAATCAAAATCATATTTTAAATATAAGTAATCTGAATTCTAGATCTATGTAATCCGATAATGAAATTAAATTTATTTAAAATCAACTCAAAAAAAATTAATTGGAATCTTGAATTTTAAATTCTAAATGGATTTCAAATGCATAAATTTGAAATTATCGTCCCTTATTGTGCAAAAGGGAAAGACATTTTCCATCCAAAAGAAATGGTACCACGCACTCGACCCCTTTCCCTACCCTTTCTCAAGTGCGATCAAGGAAAAATGGGTGAAGAATGAACTGAAGGTACGTAGTGGCATGCAATAAATGAAATCCAAGTTGCCATCCACCAGATAAAAGATCCGGCCAACATTATTTCCAGATTAGGGAAAAGCATTGTTAGATCAAGCAGAATACTTTTGTTTTGCGGTTAATTCAGCTACTAAAGCTCAAGAAAAGATATTCCTTCATCCATCAAGGCAAACTGCGTAAAATAAGGTTCCAATGGCATGAGATGTAGATTCACACGTCGGAATCCACCCATAATCATAGTCTAATCTCAACGCATCTACATATATTCCAAGACTACTTTGCATCCCCATTTGTATGAATTTTCACGGACAATGGAACAAATTAACTTTTGTTTTGCTTTCCTTGTCATGTTTGCAATGGCTCAACTTTTCGTGCAGAGATGGATGTGGAATGGGAAGCAAAAGCTCCTTAATTTCCTCCAAACTGCTGAATATGTGTAGTATAAATATATTACTATAATCTTTTAACATGAAATAGTTATTAAACATTCTTTTTCTGAAAATCAAAGAGAATATCATTGCAAAATTGGAATTATCCAGAAGGATAAGTCCCAAATCAAAGAAGTACATCTGAAAACAGAACCTTATAAACCAAAATACGAAAAGCAGGACCCAGCATGAAAACAGAAGAAAAGGAGAACCCACCCTTTGCAAGACATCAGCTAAATGATTGGCAGACCTTGGAGTATGAATAACAGAGTATTTAGCCCCTTTTTTCTTAAAACTAGAGATCATTATCAGGACATTTCACACAGGAAACAACATTGGCAGAATCCAATTCCATAAGTTTCTGTCAATTTCATTATAAGTTCATGAGTAGCAGCCCATCGAGATGCAGCAAACAGAGCAAAGGCTTCTTTGATCGCAAGAATCTCAACACGATTCGAGTCACCCACACCAATAGATTTTGAAAACAGAATTTTAACATGACCTCCATCATCACAAAAAACGCCTTCAATACCAGATTCTGCAAGACATCCCATCGCAACTCCATCAACATTAAAATATAAAATATAAAATATAAACACATAGGCTACATGAATTTAGTGCTAAATCTAACTGTTTCTTTATGAAAATATTAACTATGAAAAAATATAACAATGATAATTCGTAAGGTATATATAGTAGAGCTGTACATGGGTCGAGCTACACGTCTAGGTTTGAGATTCAGAATCGAATAAGATTTTTTAGGTCCAAATTGAAGAATAAAACAATTTTAATAAATAGTATATTTTTATTTAATTTTAATTACATAATATATTTAAAAATATTAATATAATTTTTTAAAAAACATTTTAATAATAAAAATAATTTAATGGACACGTCCGCTTTAAGTTGTCAAGGTATCATTCAGACCTAGTCCAACTCAACCCATAGACACCTCTAATATAATCGTACAATTTGATCTTTTCTTCAACGTGTGCGTTTTTTCTTGGATGAAATCATAAGTGGTAAATACAATCATAATCTAGCACTGCATCTCATATAAAAAATAATCAAACAGACAAACAAACTAACAAAATAACATATAATCTGATAAACTTAGCACAAAATTGCACCAAGCCTACGCATGGGGGGACTTAAACATGAGACCTCAATGGAAGGGGCGGAGGGTAAGCCAACCACGCATCCTCCCAACCCCCCCAAAAAAAATTGCAAATTTTTATTTATTATATATTTTTAAAGGTCCACTCAAAATAATTTTTTTATTTAATAATTAATATAAATAATAAATAATAAAACAACATCACAAACCTACTTAACTTTATCCTAATTTAAGTTTCTCTACACCTCTTTCTCTCTTACTTTTTCTTTTTCTCTTCTCTTTTGTGTCTTTTGATTTTTATTTCTCTTTTTTCGTAACTCACCACTAAAACACACCTCATTCTTCAAAAACGACTTATGAGCTTGTAAACTTGGACAAAGACAGATAGATACCACTCACCACCATTGTGTAAAATTAAAAAGAGGTAAAGTTTTATTTTATCTTTTTCTTTCTATTTATATTATTTAACTAGTTATATATTTAACTATTGTGTGAAATCCTATATTTCGTATATAACTATTTATATTTTATGCATTATAGTTTTATATTTAATATTTTAAGTTTAAATATAAATAAATAAGAATATTATATGTTGACTGCATTGCTTTTTTTTTCAAGTTTGATTAAAATATGAGTAAGTTGAAAACAATTGACAAATTTTTTAAAAGAAAAAAGGTAGATTGTTTAAATGATTCTCCTACATTTGAGCCATCAAGTCTTAATACTTCAACTTATGAACAAGAGTAGTGTGAATCAAAACGTCTAAGGCTCAATCCTAAAGAAATTGATGCTTTTCATATAGAACCTGATCTTGGATTCCGACCAATGATATGGGAATTTCTTATCAATCAAATGGATGAAATTCGTGGTCTTATTTCAAATGTGGGTCATGTCAACCCACTCTTAAGACATATCCTTTATCAGATGATGATCATCCTCGTCGTTTTCAAGCTTCTTGGTTTGAATTATATCCTTCTTAGTTGGAGTATTCTTGTGACAAAGATGTTGTATGTTGTTTGCCATGCAACCTTTTTAGTAAGAACACCTCAAATCGTCCAGGTTTAAATGCATTTATTGAAAAGGGTTTCAAAAGTTGGAAGAAAGTAAATAGTGGAGAAAATTGTCAACTTTTGAATCACGTTGGGAAAAATCCAAATTCCCCACATAATGTTGCTATAAAATTTGTGAGGGTTTATTGAAAAAATCCCAACATATTGATAGGCTTATCAAAAGACATGCATCAAATGAGATATTGAATAATCAGCTTAAGCTCAAAGCTTTTATAGATTGTGTTAGACGGTTAACTTTTCAAGCTTGTGCATTTAGAGGTCATGATGAAAGTCCATCCTCAAAAAATAAAGGAAATTTCATTGAAATGCTGAAATTGTTAAGATCTTACAATGATAAAGTTCATAAGCTTGTCTTGGAAAATGCTCCACGAGTTGCTAAGTACACATCCAATGATGTTCAAAAGGAGATTTTGTATATTTTGGCTAATATGGTGAGAAATTCAATTAGAGGGGAAGTGGGAAATGCTAAGTTTTGTATTATTATTGATGAAGCTCAAGATGAGTCTTAATAAGAGCAAATGGCTATTATTTTGAGATTTGTTGATGGTGATGGTTTTGTTTAAGAACCTTTTTTTGATATTGTACATGTTAGTGATACTAGTGCAATGACTTTCAAGAAAGATTTAGTGTATGTTCTTTCTCATTATAACCTTCAAGTTGAAAGTACTCAAGGTTAAGGATATGATGGTGCTAGTAACATGCGTGGTGAATGAAATGGTTTACAAGCTTTGGTGCTTAACGATTGTCCATACACATATTATGTGCATTGTTGTGCTCACAGATTACAATTAGCATTGGTTACAACATCTAGAGAAGTAGTGTCAAGCTTGGCTCTACAATATGTTTATTATGCCATTCCTACATAAGAATGCATGTTTGCTTACTTGGATACCTTGAAAATTGTTAAAAGACGGCAATGTACCAAATGGTACAATTAAGTTGAATTAAGCCTCGAACTAGTCCAAATAGAGATTTTAAGATGAAATTGAGAATTTTAAAACCCCAGAATAACTTAAAATGGTGATTCGGAGTTCGAAGACTGATTTGGAGTCAAATTAGAATTTTCATGACCTAGGGGCAAAATGATCATTTTGCCACCTGAGGTTAAAATTGGAATGTTGGAAGAAGTTTTTGACCAAGATTGACCATTTAGAGCATAATTTGCGTTTGAGAGGTGAAAAATTTTAATTCTGACATTTTTTCCAGCACAAGGGGCAAAATAGTCATTTTGCCGTCCAAGGGCAAAATTGGAATTTTTCACTACCCAACACTTATCCAGCACATGAATTTCACCCATTATTATTATTATGGATAATTGAGGAATTTTAAATGGTGGAGAGAGATTGCTTAATGAGTAAGTATGACACATGGGCCAATGGAATGGTGACATGTGTCAAATTTTCATCCATTTATAATTGGCTTTAGAAATCAGCACATAAACCCTCTCAGCTCATTTCTCTTGGTCTGCCAAAGGAAGAAAAGGGAAGAAAAGAAGAAGAACAAAACCCTAGCTAAGAAATTCAAGAGAAATTCACCAAATTTCAAGAAATCAAGCCATCAAAGGTGAAATTTTTTTATTCTAGCTTGTGATCTACCTTTCCTATGCATTATTTTGTATTTTCCATGGTTGAATCACAAGATATCATGAAGGATAGTGTTCTGATCAAACCTTAGGAGAGAGAATTTGTTGATGAATTTAGTTAGAAAACATGTTATTCTAGTGTTTTTAGTTGTTTGGTGATGTGTAGTATAAAAAGCAAGCAAGAAAAATTCATGTTCTTACATTACCTTCATTGGCCGAATGTTCCATGTGGAATATTGATGATGAATTTGATTGAATTTCAAGTGATTTGATTAGTAATGAATGATTTATGGTGTGAGAATCAAGCATGAAAAATTATATT
>NC_030852.1:7410317-7429897 GCF_000208745.1 Theobroma cacao
ATGTGGGGGGATGTACATGAGCCGGGAGTGATTATGATGATATTGATGTTTGTCTATGTAATTATGCATATCTAGATTTATGAAATGAAAGCTCATGAATGTGATATATGGTTGACATATATGTGAAATTTGACACATTGTACTTTGAGAATTTTCCTGAGTTTTATGTTGATTTTGTTAGTTTAGCAGGATGGCTTTTTGATGAGTGAGGAAAAATGTTTCTCTTGTTGCTCTGTTTTCGTTGCAGCGAAATTCATGCTCGCTGCAACGAGAAACTCTCGGGTTTGAGGACCTTTCACCAGAACTGGTTCTCGTTGCAGCGAAAATGAATCTCGCTGCCGCGAGATAGTCACTGTAATATCTTGTTGCAGCGAAAATGAATCTTGCTGCAGCGAGAAACTCTAGGGTTTGGAGGGATAGACTGGCCGAAAACTCGCTGTAGCGAAATTCATTCTCGCTACAGCGAAAAACTTTCTGTTTTGTCTCCTATCTTGTCCAATTGCTGCCCTATTTTTCACTTCTTTACTACCATATCTGAGCATGGACTTCCAACATTTAGGATAAAATGAGTTAAGTTTAAAATGAGGGGGTTTTTAATATGAATGGAACTAAATTGCATTGTTTTGAAATAAGTGCATTATGATTTTAAATTCTCCCTTGTTGTTGTTGCTTGTTCCCTTCCTTGTTCACTCACTGGGTTTATACTCACCATTTTCAAATTCAGGTTTTCAAATCACGAGGCAGCCGGTAACTATAACGAGGTGTCCTTGTAGACCTGTATCCATCTTTTGGTAGGTGTCTCGGCATTCGGTAGTTGTATATTCATTCGAGTCACTCCGCTGGAAGTCGAGTGTTATTTTGTTTTGTATAGACAAACTTAATGTAAATTATTAGAATACATGTTGTAGACATTGTATTTAAATTTTTAAGGAGTAATGCTAGTATGAGTTGGCAATGTATATCACTATTTTGATTCAAAGTTATGAAATATGACTTAGTGATATTAGATGGAATTATAAGTAAGATAAATAATAGGTTTGCTTGGGTTTAGTGGATTACGTCCATTGGACCCTTGCTCCGGTCATGACCCGGAATTTGGGTCGTGACAAAATCATTCATTATTGATAATATTTGCTAGTTAGCAGAGAGTTTTTATTCTCAAAATTTCACAAAACAAGAAAGACTTATTTTGATGTTACAATTGAGGCATTACGAGCTTGATATACCTCATCATCAAAGTTTTGAAGATATTAAGACATTTTTTGAATTATGCCAAAGATTAGCAGAAATAAAAAAGTAAAAAAATTACTACTTGATTAATAGATTGATTCACCTAATTTTGACTCTTTCGGTTTCTACAACAACTATAGAGTGAGCCTTTTCAACAATGAAAATTGTAAAAATAAGGCTCTGGAACAAAATGGATGATGAGTTTCTTGTAAATAATTTAGTTGTTTATATTGAGAAAGACATTGCTAGTGATAATTCTATTTTATAGAATTATTTTAGTCCAATTTTGTTATTAAATATTAGCTAAGTCTTTATTTTTTTTACCTTAGTTTTTAATTATAATTTAGTTATTTTTATTATTAGTTATTTTTATAAAATTATTTTAATTTTATGTTTATTTACTTTAAATTGGTCATTATTTATTAGTTTTTATATTTTTGTAGGAATCAAGGGAATTGGGTTTAATTTTAGAAAGTAAGGTGTTTAAAGGACTCAGAATTCTAGTTGCATATGCTTCAGTATTTTGCCCATAATTCTCACTACAAAACTCCAAATGATGCGATGTTTGGACCATTGAAAAGTTAAGAGACAAATCTAGAATGTTTATGGGACCACTTTGCCCAGTTCTACCTTGAAGATAGAAAAAATTGTGTTGAAAGATGACAAGGCGTGATGCTGCAAGAATGAAAATTTTGAAGATGATATTTGATGTTTGGGCCTCATTACATTTTTAAACCCAAAAGTTAGAGTCAATAGTTTAACTTAGGGACTTTTAGATTAAGATTATTAGTATAAATAGGATATTTTTAGGAGAAATTAGAGAGAGACAATCTTAAAAGATTCAACAAGCTAGAAATTGAGGTTGAAACTTAGAAAGCAAGGCTGCAAATATTTGTTTTGTTTTCTTTATTAACTTTTATTTTTCTTGTTACTCTTGATGGTTAAACTTCAAATATTTTTATTTATCTTTGCAATTATGTGTAGCTAATTTTTTTTTCTAGGATTACAATTGAACTCACATGTAATCTAAATTTTTAATCTCTTTCTTACTTATCTTTAATGGGATTTGAATTATATATTTCAATTTATTCTTAATACTTTTAATTGCCTAATCACCAATTAAATTGATTTAGAAACTTAAACAAACTTAGGAAAGGGAGTTTAGTATAAACTAAAATTAAGATAGCATATGATCATATTAATTAATTTGAATATAGGATGGAGATATACCTATATGCCATATGTAGCCAGAATTAGAGCTTGAACTTAATAAATCTATTTTAATTTCAATTCATATAGGGATATAGTGTTTTGATTAAAATAAATATTTTCATAAAATGAGTCAGGAGACCTTTATAAATAATTAAACACTTTAGGTTAGCAATTCAACCTATTGAAATAAGTTAAGGATGAGAGGTAAGATTTAAATAAAGTGTGAGAGATATTGTAATCTTAGGCTTGTTTGATTTTATTTTCACTCAAGTTATTATTACTTTAATTTTTCTTTATAGTTTAAATTTTAGTTAATTAGTTTTAATTAATAATTTAGTTATTTGATTTTAATTGTTTGGATAAGATTAAATTGTTCTAATTTTAGTTCTTAGTAAAATTTTATATCAATTCTCTGTGAGATCGATACTCTCCTTATTATTATGTTATCTTTTCGATATGTGTATTTACGTAAATAAAAATTTAACTGATAGTTAATCTTTTCAATATAGAATCAATAATTAATGAATTTTAATCCAAAAATTACGATCGGACAAAATTTTTTTAAATAATTATTATAAAATTTTTTATTATTTTATTTACATATTATATAAAATTATTATTTATTATAAATCTTTTAATTATTAATTAATTTAAATATTTAAATATTATTTTTTTATTTTAAATTTTAATAAAATTAATTAACTCCGTCCTCGTTCAATTGTCTCCTTAACATTGAGACAAGATCTATGGGCAAATGTGTGGTTCTACTTACACTTCCATTTCGACTTCCCATCATATTGCTGGAGGTTGTCTATGGGCCACATCCCAAAAATCTAGGTTTGACCTCTCCTTCAGAATAAAAAAATACACAACAGTGGAAAATGAACGCATAACAGTGGGAAGGTGAAGGTACGGCCCTGGTTGTACTATTTATTTAATTTGTGTGGTTTCGTGCACTAGTGGATTGGTCAATTTGGTATGGTTTAGCTTTCAGGCTTAGCTCGATACTTTATTGCTATCACTTTTAAACTGCCATAACAAAAATCCACTTAGGGCATCAGCCCTGATCCTCACAAAACACAGCAAAATGATGGGGGTGTGTTGCCCAATACTGACGGACCTACTGTTTTTGTGTTTGTTTCTTTTTGAATCCAAAGGACAACTGCTTTTGGCACCATCTGGAAAATTGATCCAATTTGATTCTTGTTTACATTTGAGGGCTCACATTTTTATGCATCATCACAACGTGGTTGCACTTTTCTCAATGAAACTATGCCATCCCATATCTGCACACCCAAAACCATATTACTCTTTCTCCAATAAAGCCGCAATGACCAGTTAAAGAAACGTTCTTTAAATTTTTTTTTATTGATTAAAAGGGAAAGGCTATTAATTCAATCAAAATTTTATTATTTTATTTTAAATTTTATTATTTTTATAATTATTATTAATTAATTATAATTAATTAAAATATTCTTTATTATTTAATATTTATACCATGTTGATGCATTCACATAAAAAATATTATACAGTTATGTTAATATATTATATCATTTATTATAATAAGTATCTCAATTTCTCTTATAATACGTCAATATATCACTTCAATTTAAATAATATAAAATAATAAATAATTTTTTAACTAAACCAATCATCAATTGAATGTAATAAAAAAATAATTATTTATTTAAATTTTTTTAAATAAATAATTTAAAAAAATTTTAAATGTTATGCTAAAAAGAAAGAAACAAGGAAAAACAAGCGCAGAGGAGGGAAGAGAAAAAGCCAATTTTTATGTCCTTGTATTATTACCACCCAAATCCAGAAAATATAAAGGAGCAATTAGTCCTAAGATAGCAAAGGGCAAATGCATTGCGCCGATATCACTAGGAATTAAGAGAATGAGACAAGCCAGCCAGTAAGGAATACTAGCAGCATTTATCAATGTTTCACATAAATATAGCAATGAGGTAAGGTAAATCCACAAGTCTCTCTCTAGTCTCCTTCAAGGTTTCCAGAGGATGGTTGTCTCAGCAATCATGGAAGTGACAACATATGGATCCATGTTTGAAGCCGGCCTCCTGTCCTCAAAGTAACCTTTGCCACACTTCTCTGTGTCTCTGCCAACTCTAACAGAGGCTCCACGGTTTGCCACTCCCTGTCCATTCAAACACATAAATTTTGATTCCATTTAGGTGCTGAATTTTTCCAACTATCAATCTTCTGAGATTTAAAGGATATGAATTAACATGAAAAGCATATAGTGGGAAGAAATTAATACCCATGAGAAGGTGTTAATGTCAGCTGTTTCATGCCTTCCAGTCAAACGACGCTCATTGCCTTCCCCATATGCAGCAATGTGCTCCTTGTGCCTCAGTTTGAGATTTTCTATGGCTTTCTTGATGATTTCATACCCACCATCATTTCTCATGGACTTGGTGCTGAAATTACCACGAGAAGACAAAGCAAGGCCAGAGGGTTGTAAAGAAGATGAAAAACAGCATAGAGTAGGACAGCTAGAAAAACCATTTCCCTTTTACCATTATCTACAAGAACTGGAGATAGGATGTGACGTAGGAGTACAAAATGAATTTTGATAATTTTTTATATTAACTTTTGAGAATCTGGGTGCCAAATCATATGAATAATGGAGTGTTCAAAAAAGTATAGGGCAGATTCTAGACTAGATGTCTTAAATCACGTATATTACCTATAGTTTGTGTGTGCGCCAGCCCCATTCCAGTCACCCTGGTCAGAAAACCAAAGAGATGATAGCGTTTTACATTAAGACAAAAGAAATGAATCAAATCAGTAAAAACCTCAAATGTTGAAACCCCACCTGGATGGGTTTAGGGTCAAAGGAGAGAACCACTCCAGCAATCTCAGTAATCCTCTGTCATTGAAGAAAAAGAAGTTCCAAACTATTCAGTTTCACCAAGAAATTAAGAGTTAAACCTCATTGCAGTCTTTGTTCTAGTATACCAGTATAAGTTCATATTACCTCTAGAAGGTAACGAGCCACCCAAAGCTCATCACCTGCAGAGATGCCAACAGCAGGGCCAACTTGAAATTCCCACTATTGAAGAGATGAACACCATCAGGAAAATAAATCAATTATTGTATCAGTATGCATGCAGGTAAAGTGCAGAAAAAATGATACTATAGTAAGTGACTGATAAAAAGGCCCAGACAAATATATGTACCTGGCCAGGCATCACCTCTCCATTGATGCCACTAATATTGATGCCAGCATAAAGACAGGCTTTGTAATGGGAGTCGACAATGTCACGGCCAAAGGCCTTGTCAGCTCCAACACCACAGTAGTAGGGCCCCTATTCACCCAATCAACATTGCCATTTATTTACACAGTTTGGAATTAATGAACATAAGAGTACTTAGCAAAGAGCACAAAATTTTAGTACTACAAAAAGGAATTAAGAATGGCTTACAGTCTGATGAAATAATAAATTTCTATGCTTATTGTCAGCGAGTAGGAAACCAACAGAGAAAGAGCAATTTTTTTTTTGTTTGATAAGGCAAAAATCAGGCAGAAAAACACAATTGAAGAGGAAAATTAAATTTTTGGGATACCTGGGGTCCAGGATAACCACCAGTAGGCCACCCAATTGTCCATTTGACTTCTTTTTGCAGCAAAGTGTACTCCTGCTCTATTCCATACCTATTATTTTGTTGCATGAAAGAATATAATAAAAATAAGAGAATCTGTCTAAACTAGACACAGAAAAAAAAAAAAAAGAGAGAATATTCTTGAAAATTCATAGTTAGAACTCACCAGGGTTCTTCTGCAACAACTTTAGGGTGGCTAAATATTTTTGCTGCATTATATCTCTTATTTGTCGGAATCGGTTCACCAGCAGGAGTGTACGCATCACACATCACCTAAACAATTAGGAACAAATAGATGGATTAATAAACAGAAATTATATAGCAGTAAGCTAATTGGATTTTTTTTATATGATTAATCAGTCAAAATTTTATTCATATTTCATGGTACATGGAATGAAAGGGACATACCAGAATGTTGTTGCCCCTCCTGAATGGGTCCTTAAATATTGCTTGTGGGCTATTTTGAGAAACGAAATGAAAAGAAAAATGCAAATTAGTATACTTCTATCAACTAACTTATGAAATGAAAGGGGAAAGAAATGGAGACAGAGACTGGCAAACAGAGCATACTATAAGATGACTTCACTGTCTTCCCCAGGAGCTTGGCCAGTGCTTGAACCATCATAGTTCCATGTTGGCAGCTTTTGAGGATCGCTTACAGGTGCAGGAAGAGTCTGTATGTCCCCATACAAATCAAAAACCAAAACAACTTACTAACAAGGAAAAAAAAAGTTTAGAAATAACCATAACAAGAAATCATAGATTACCCTGGCTTTGCTTCTAAGGTCCATTCCAGATCCACCAATCCTGTTCAATGATTGATTACAAAGACATGGTACAAATCATGAATCAGAATTTGATCAAGAACCCATTAAACCAAAAGGGAAGAAATATGATGCCACTTAGTTAACGGCAGAAAGGATTAATAACAAGAGCAAGATCTGGGGAAAAGGAGAAAAGTTACCATAGGTACTCAGCAATGACCTTCTCAGTGGTTTCCGAGAGGTTAAGGTTGACAAGATCGGAGAGCAGAGACATGTCTGCAGAGACAAACTGAAAATGAAATAGCGGTCAAAGGACACTAAACAGAGAAGAGTTTTTTTCCTTTTGCTGGATGCTTATCTATGTATGCGATGAGAGAGAGGGAGACGGTGCAGCGGAAGGGAGTTGAGATGTCTTTGCAGTTGCTATTTAGGCGTTGAAAGTTATAGCACTTGAAAAATAGTACCTTTGAATTAGATAAAATAATAAAATAAACAAAAAATCACATTAATTATTACTATTGATATTAGTCGTATGCTGTATGATCAGCCACGTATTGCTTTGGGTGAATCAAAATCAACTAGTATTTATTTCTCTTATTATTATAAAATGGGCTACATTTTGATCTAATTCCATTTTATTGGTTTTAATTTTATAGCTTGTAAGCTTGATTCTTGCATTCTTAGTAATTTTTTTTGTAAATTTTGCTCCTACCTAAACTAAAAAAAAAAAAGCTTTAGAGGTCATAGTTGAATGACACACTCGGCATTCAATTGAAGTAGTACCTAATGACTATGTTTATATATAATTATATATGTGATTAATATGTAGTATTTTAGTTTTTGAAACATTGAAATCAAATAGGTATTAAAATGGAATCAACTCAAATCGATTCCTCAATTGAAAATATTATTTGATTCAGCTCAAATAATTTCAATTTTGAATTTCATGAATTGAAAATTGAACTGAATTAAATGGTTAATTTTAATATTTTATCCAAATGTGACAAAAAATCATTTTGCACAAAGTTGAACATTCTGATTCAAATCGAGTTTTGATTATATAATTTTTTTTTTGTTTGCTTACTTCTATTGTTTAAACTATTATTATACAAGATCAAATTTAATTTTAAAAAATTGTATTAACTTTTTTTAAATACATGTATAAGAAGAATTACAAATGTAATTTTTCAAAATAAAAGAAAGATTATATAATTTAAGTATCTTACTTGTAATAGGTAGGTAAAAGCAGTAAAAGTTTATAAAGCTTCCAAAAGCAGATAGACAAAATAGAGAAAGATCATGTAAACTGAATTAATTCAACTCAATTAATTGCTTATAAATTCATATAACTATCACTTGAAAATTTAACACAAGAAATAAAATATTGATAAAAATGGTAGGTGAACGGGGGTAGGTGTTCACTGGATCGTGGAGCTAGTCCTTATCTAACCGGTAAGTTTTTTTATTTGATGGTTTAACCACCATTGGTAAATTTCTCTTTTTTTTTATTAACCCATTATTTTGGCAAATAAGCGAGAAAAATTCATATGATTTATATATATATATATATTTGCACACGAAAATACATGGATTAATATTTAATAATTAAAAAATTTTAAAAGTTTATAAAAAATCATCTATACACGTCAAAATATATTATGTAAGTTTTTAAGATAATTAATTATTTAAATATTTTTTAATAGATATTTTATATTTAATCTGTTTATATTTTAGTCAACAAGTTTGAAATAAATTCAAAATTAAATTATAGATGAAAAATAAAAAATTTTGAAATCTAGAATGAATATGAAATATTGTAAAAAGTTTACAAATTAAAGATTCAATTTTGATACTATAGTAATAAAATAATGACACAAATTTGACATACTTTGAACTATATTTTAATATAGAACAAATATAAATAAAAGAATAAGTAAATTTCAAAAGTTATTAAATAGCTGATCTGACAAAAACAAAATAAGTAAAGCTTAAAAATGCAGTAAGTGAGAAGGACTAAAGTAATTAGTAAAGGTTGTTGCTTGCACTGCAGAGTAGATATGTGTGGGTCATTGTCCGGAGACCTTGGAAACTGGAATAGCCTATTTTTCTTTGGATGCATCCATTAAAATACACTGCCAAAGTTGTAGACTAAACTGCAGAGCAGGGGCAAGGTCGCTACATAGTTGGGCTCTCTCGTAGATGGTGATGACCTGATAGGCGGATGGATGGCATCTTCTGCCAGCTCTTGCATGCAAACTTGTTTCTCGTATGATGTGAACAAGGCCTGCCATCAGGACCATAGAGAACAAATACTGACCTGTTTTTACAAGTTTGCAGTCATCCAAACCAAACATTCACATGTTTTCTGGTACAAGAATTTATTCATCACTTTTTCTTTCTTTTCCCCCTTTTCTTCTTTTAGTTAGCACAAGTGACAAAATAACTCAAGGCGGGATGAATCAAATATTGATCAATTTTTGGAAAACTATTTCCAAATATTGCAAATTTGGGCGAAAATATATTTCAACAACTACAATCAATCAATTAAAGAAAAGATATTTCGACAATTATAATCAATCAATTAAAATAAAATAATGAGTAAAGAGGATAGAAATAAAATTTAAAGGGACATACAATGGTTTGGTCTTATATAAGGCACGTATATCCACTACCTTTACCATATAAGTGTAGATTTTTTTTCTAGCAAACTAATTTTGCTAGACATGTCAATTATTTTTGGATCGAAAATAGCAAAGTATGACCTTGGTGACCTCCACCCTTTAAAATGAAAAGATTGGTGGAAACAATGTGATTGAAGGGTACTTTAGGTATATTGGCTCAGACAATTTCGACCTTGAGAGGATGTCTTGACAAAGGGTTCTATAAATTTACAATGAAGCTTAAAACATCAAAAAGGTGTTATACAAAATGTCTAAATAACAAATTTGATAGATAAAAATAATTTAAGTTGAATTTGACAGACAAAAATGTAAATACAAGAAATCAATTTGCTCAAATCAATGAGGCTTGAAAGTAGAAATTTGCACAAACTTGAGAAGCAATGTATTGAGTTATGATGATTAAGTGAACAAATGTTGAACAGATTTACAAATATATCAAATAACAACATGTCTATGATAGATAGAGTTGATCACATGGGCTTTACTCATTCTTCTTTCCGTGTAGTTGTTGATTCTACTAACTGAGCGTTTCTAGTTTGGTCACCCAAGCTTTTATGTGTTCGCCTGGTAAACCTCTTACTTGGACATGAATTCTTTGTCAACTATAAATCTATCTATAACATACTTAAAAAGAAATTTGAAAAGATTTCTTTTTTTAACCACGTGAAAAGTATAAAAAAAATAAATAAAAAGAGATTTATATATAATGCACGAGTCATAATCTAACTTATAATATAAGTAAAAGAAAATCCCAAAGGCTTCCTCAGTTTATACTACTTCAAAAGAAGCCCAAGTAGGGCTTTCAAGTTTGGTCACGTTTTCGGTCTTTTTTATTGACACTAGATAAATGTACCCACCTCAACGCAGTGAAGTGTAATTTTTTATTACTCATATTTCATCAGCCATGTCAGAGATTTGAAACCCTTTCTTTAAGGCTGGGCATCATTTGACTGACAGAGATCTAAAAACGTGGCTTCACTGACTCGTGGCCAAAAGAGATTTGAGTTTGACTGACTCAAGGGCTCTTGTTTTTTCTTTTGCAAAGTTTGACTCCCATGGGTTGGAAGATTGAAAACGTGGCCATTGTTCTAGTTTACATGTGGCAGAATGAGGAAGCCCCTTTTTAAGTATGTAATAGATAATAGATGTAGCTGACTTAGAAGGGATTTTGAGATGTTTTTCGTGGGCTCGATTGCATTTAGGGTTTTGGGGAGGGGAATTTTTTCTTCAGCTTCAAAAAGGGGTTTTTCCTCTCAGTTCATGTGATGCTAGTTTGCTTCATCGGGAATTGAGGCTAACATTGCTTCCATGAATGGATGATAAATCGTGTGACCTGAAATGGTGCCATCTCTCCTTCATTAGGCTTGATGTGCTGTGGCCTTCTCTACCTCGGTATTATCATTCTTGTTGGGGTTTTTTTTTGTTTTCTCGAGTTTTCTTTCCTTCTTTTCCAGTCGTTGTTCTTTACCGTTGGTGTTTGCTTACCCCTCGACATTGCTCTCAGTTTGTCTTTAAGTGTAATCGGCTTTCCATTTTTCGATTTTGGTTCTGCTTGCTTCACTTTGTCAATTTTTTTGATTTGTTCTTTCTGCTATTTAGCTGCATTTTTTTCATGGGTCCAAAATTTTTGAGTTTTTCTATTTATTTATTTATTTTTACGATTATTTTGCTCCGTAATTATCATGGGTCCAAATTTTTGCTTTTATGATTTTCTATGTTTACAGGTCATGCTGCTTGTGTGCACGGTTGATCAGTAATTGTTTGGTTCTTCTTTTCACAGTTCATGGTCAAACAATAAGCATTTTAAACGATCCCAACTTATTTTCGCTTCTAGCTATTATATTTTTGTCATTCATTTTTTACAATTTTTGATTTTTTTTAATTGTAACTTTAAAATCATAGTCAGTGCCGATTCATGGGAATTCGTTTTCTCTTTTTTACATAGTCAGTACAACTTATAAAGCTAATTTTATTTTATCTTATTTTATTTATTTATTTATGGACTTTTACAAAACAAAGAAAAGAATCCCGGCATAGTACCTATCCCCAGTAGAAGAGATGTTAACTTTTAGTTGATGAGATTGTGAAAGAAAAACTTTTCAAAGTGTGTCAGATAACATGTTTAGTCTATTGTTTCATTTGAGTGTGAAGGAAAGATTTTTATTTGTTTCCCAAGAAATGAATTGTAATGATGGTCACCCATTTGTGTAGAAAAGTTGTTCTGCTTTGTGAGTTTTATTTGCCACTATGCAATTATAGTAATCTCATTGCAGCTTGAGAATTGTACAAAAAGTTCTGCAAAGCTCATCATTTTCATTGAAATAGCAGTTTATAATTCTTGCTCTCTAATGTTGCTTTTCATGACATTTTTTTGCTTATAGTGGTTGTTCAGCTAGCCTGGTAAAAGGTTTGCATCCCTCTTTTAATTCTGTGATTAAAATCTTAGTGAACTATTCATGAACATCAATCCTTTCTTCTGCCTTTTAAATAGAGAAGTGACATATGTTTCTGTTCACAAAGGAAGTAGCCTTACTCACAACAATGCAGGATGAAGGTTGATTTGGTAGAACACATGCATCTTGAAATGTTAAAAGGAATATGTTGGGTTGCATTGACTTCAACTTGGGTGAATGTTGTAAGGGAGCTAGGAAGTAGAGGTATTGGTTGTATTAGGCATTGGATAGAGTAGGTGCCTTATTGTTTTACCATCATTTTTCAGAACCTTGATGCTTTGAATAACATTTTTAAGTTGATCTGCAATGAGCTTTGAGATTCCAAGGTGCCTGCAAAGCTCCTAAGCCTTATTTGCTGGCACTTTCACTTAAACCTCATTGGTGAGATGGTCATTTTGAGAGTGAACTCCCATGTAATAAGAGAAAGAACAAAGAAAACCAAAGACACTTGCTTCAACATTTTTGCAATCTTGCTTTTCTTTGCCTTGCCTCAACCTTGGAATGATTTTATTTGGCTGCAACTGATAGGGGTTTATATAGAGCTTAGAAGTGAACCCAGAATCGTGAATTAAGGAATGATTTGATTACTAATTAACGCTATAATTATTAACACAAGGCTGGCATAAGTCTCTAGGCCAAAGAATTATAGCTGGTGAGAATCAAGATTGGATGGTCTTCCATATTTAACAGATTTATTAGTGCCAATAATAATGATATATATATATATATGTTCGTGATAGTAAAAATCAAAGAAAAAAACTGATTTGTAATGATGTTTGCTGATTTATCAATCTCTAAATAAGGGCCATTTTAAATTGATGATGCTTCGTTATAGGAGGTATTAGATGGACTTACGATATATAAAAACACTTTCTCTTTTGGGGTGCACAAACATTTGCTTATATAATGTTTATTATGTGTTGTTAGCTTTAAAATGATTATAGTTTTGATTATGACAAAATGATCCTAATTTGCTTGAATATTAGTTGAATGATTTTTGATAAGTTCTTGAAATGATTTAGTTCTCATACATTCGTTCTTACATGATTACAAGCTTGATTGTTTTACTTGTGTAAATTCTTGAAGTTATTAAACTTTCACACACTCACACTTCATGTTTACAAGCTTGGATGATTTAGTTGTATGGGTGCTTATAATTCCTCTAACATTCATTTCCATGAGATGTTGAAATTTCAAGATAGGTTTACAAGTGATAGAGCCTATCTCAAAGAACTCTAATATCATCAATCTACACAATACCAAGGTTGTCTCAAGTTAAGAAGTTTATTTTTAATTCAACACTTGATCACAAGGAGGAAGCAAGGAAGGCATAGCTAAATTTAAGTGCCAAAATGTCAAGGAATCTTGAAGAAACAAAGCTCCAATGGATGTTAGAGTATTGCAAGTCGATCCTATGGCAGGACGAGCAAGAACGAACAAGGAAACTTGAAAAATATACAACCATAGTTGACTCTATAAATTCTATAATCGACTTTATGGCAAGATTGATGAATGATGATGAAGAAATGAAGCCATAGTCGACCCCTTTAAGCTTTGATGTCAATAATACAAGCTTTTTAGAAGTGGATTGATTAGATAACTTCTATACTTGACTATAGATAATCATTAGACACAAAATTCAAAAAGAAAATGATTAATTTCTTACTTTAATCACCGTCAATGATTCCAATACTTTTTCAACTATAAAAAGGATCATTTCGAAGCATTTCAAAGTGAGGAAGAAAAAAAAAAAAGGCTAAATATTTGAGGATCAAAATCTTGAAAGAAAATGAGAAAAACAAAGCCTTTTTGAGCTAAAATCTTCTTTGTGCCTTCACTTTAATTTTTATATTCTATTTTTATACTCATTGTTAGGCATTCTTGGTCTATTGTATTAAACTAGCAAAATCCACTTCTTATAGGCACTCTTGTTATTTTTTGTAAAGATTCTAACTCATCTTTAAAAAGTTAGTGTGGGTTTGTGGTTGAGTTTATTAAAAATCATGGGTTGTGCTTGCTCTTGATAAAAGGCATTTGTAAGGTTTGTGGTTGAGCCCGTTAAAAGCCATGAGCTGTGCTTGCTCTTATTAAAAGGCATTAGTAAAGGTTGTTGGTTGATCACATGAAAAGCTATTTGTGAAAGTTTAATGTTTGATCACGTAAAAAGCACATTTTCTTGAGTGGGTTTGAAAGTTCTTAGTGAGCCAAAGGAAAGGATTTAAGCATTTGGAAAAACTGAACTTCTATAAAATTCTTGTGTCTTTATTTTTATTTTTGTTTTGATTTATTGAATTCTATTTTAAGAAAACCCATTTCATAAATTGCTTGTGTTTTGACTTATATTCTTCACATATTGATTTGGCATTTTGTTAAACCTTTTTTAATCATCACTATTGGTCTATCTGTTGTTTAAAAGATTTCATGAAATATTGATCTTGAGTTGCTCTTGTTGGATTCACACTTGAAAATTGTTTTAAGCATTTCAAAAGTAATCTTTGACTTATATTTTGTTGTGTAGACTTATTTATGATTAACATAATTATCGAAGTTTTAAAAAAATCTCTTTTGCAAGTTTTTAAAATGATTTTTGCACTAGGATTGATTACTGAATTTCTATAGTCGACTATAGACTTGATCTAGTTTTGAAAAGTATTTATAAAGACAAGACAGGACCATAGTCGACTAGTTGCTCATCATAGTTGACTATAGCTATTTTGTTTTTTATTTTTAAATTTTTTAATGTCCAATTCACCCCTTCTTGAATATTCTTGATCTTTATTCTTTGAGCTAACATATCTAACAGGTTTGGAGCTTTTATATCGACTTTGTTAACTTTTGAATTGTTTAACATAATTTGATGAGTTTCTACAAATAATTATTTGTGGAGTGATGTCTATTTATTTTTTGATTTTGCAGTGTTTGTGGCTGTTAACAGCCATCTGTCACAATAAGCATTCACTATCTGCTGTAAAGCATGCTAACTTATTCTACCTTTTAATTCTGGCATTTATTTTTGCTGGCTTTAATTTGCTTTATTAGAATTATTAGAATTAAATTACATAATAATACCAATATACTGACAGTAGACGCACATTGCAGAACACCAGATACAAAATGGGAGCAACGATAATCAATATCGATTGTTCAAATCGATGGTTCTACAATTCGTGCAATGAACTTGGAGCAAGCTTGCGCTTCTGTGCTGGAAAGTATTAGTGCACACAACATGAAGAAAAGACACCAATGCCAATGTAAGAAACAATGATTATTTTAAATTCCTGACTATCTTTGTTGGATGAATTTACTATCTTGGTAATTATTACTTTTACAAATCAGCATAGACTATAACAGAACTGGATGTGATTGATTATGCTGTACAAAGACGTTACGAAAACTTGCAAGTTTGATTTAAGTTTCTTAAATAGACTCCAAAATACAGAATTTTAGAAATGAAAAAGTCATACCCTGCTTATGCACATCAAGCTGTCCATCATGAAGAACTAATTCACTTTATAGACTTATAGATTTAGATGTTAAATTGCTTTATACAATACGTAAAATTTGGTTCTTCCTCTTGATTAAATTTTGTTATGGTTTTAATGTGAAGAAAAGATATAATTTTCATCTTAATATAGATATATTTGTTACTGTTACAATTGTCACATTTGTTACTCTAAGCTAATTGTAGTGATCGAGAGCACCTAAGAGATTCTAAGCCACAAGAACCTTTCATTTTCAGATAGTGACACTTTTATTTCGTATGTTGAAAATTATGATTTATTGATGGTACTCAAATCTTTAGAGGTTTAACCATTTCATTTGTGAATATTTGTTTTATTGGCATAAAAGCTACAAGGCTACCATGTAATAAAATTAGAAAACATTCCTTGACATGATTATTAAAAGCAAAATAACACTTTCATTCTGATATATACATTAAACGATGCATCTTTATGGTTTTAAAGCTTCTCAGAATTAATGTCAGTTCGTGGATATGTATAGTAGGTTTTGCTGTATGTTTTTTTCCTCGTTAAAACTTCCAAAAACATGGAGGATAGGCAATCTGAAAATTCGGTCTAACATCTACTCCAATTGAAGAAGTAAAAAAATTATAAATCAAGATCACTTCTCTAGAAAAGAAAATGATTGTAAGTTCTTTCCAAAAGGCCAGATTAATTTTCTATGACATGAGATTGCTATTGCTGAATATGAATTGAAGTTTTTTATTTGAGAAACAATTGTTTATTAATGAGTTAATTTGAAAATGAATGCTTGCTTTGGAAATTACTTTTTTTTTGTAACATTACGTAACTAATTTCATTCTCATATTTCTTAAATGACGGCAGCTTTACTCGCATCACCTTGCTCACACCTCTTTGCTACCTTCGTTGGTGTCAATATCCTGCTAGAAACTGCTCTGCACATTATCATAGGACTTGGCTCCCATTTTAAAACAATTACCTCAACATTCAACATAAAAAAGGATAACTAAATACTAAATGCAAAACCGCAACTACATTTATAAACCATAACAATTACGCCATCTTAATATTATATTGTTTCACATATAAGCTGACAAAGCTGGCACTTTAAGGGGTTTAAGTGACTAATCTATATTTTAATTTTATTAAATACAGGAGATCACTACGAGTGAAATATTATATCTAAACATGTCAGAATCTATTTTTGATCTTAGGAAAGATTTAGGAACTTATCTTTAAAAGCTCTGACGGAATTAAATTGAAAAGACTATCCATCATATCCAGTCTTTTATATTTCCTCTTGTTAATATTGTACAGACCATAATGATCGCATTATTTGTATATCATTATATTTTCATTGTCTTCTTGCTTTTGTGTGCTTATTCCTTTTCTATTTGATTTCTATTTCATTTTTATACCAATATTCACTTTTATGTTTGTTTATCATCTTTTTTATCATCTTTTTTAACTAAATATAACAATCACTTTATATGCTTAAGTATACAACATGAGCAGTTTCAATAATAGTTGTTCTCCATATATTATCTGTCTGAACATTGTCTGCAAAATGATTAAACGTTGCATTTCATATAGCTATTGCATAAAACTCATTTTGAAAGATGATACTGCACAAATGGGATTATGGCATTTGGCAGGCCAGTAGAGAAATTGGTGGGAACGACTATCACGAATCTTGTAGCTGTCAAGATTATCCATCACAGGACATTGCGTGGATCTGTTAAGGGTTTAATCAACCAAACAAAAACTTTTATAATAGGTCCCGCCTTAAAGAGGAATGAAGACAAGAATTGCAAACTGTAAGATGTTGATTGTGATGAGATAGCAAATCAAGAACCCACCACTCCAACTTTTAGCAGCATCTTTGGATCATCAACACCTCCATCAATAATTCAGCAACCAAAGGAGCAACCCTTGCAATCACTAGACAGCACACAGGTGGCCAGAGAACTCTTTTTTGAGAGCACACCTCGAAAACATCTTAGCTCTAGCAAGGGGAAGAATTGCCCACCAAAAAAGTATAAAATCAAGTTTAGTTTATGTCATTGCATACTTACGCTCTTTTATTTCAAAATAGGGGACACTCCAAACCAACCCCTTCACAAAAGCATGGTTGAAGCCGAAACTTTTTTTGAATCTACTGTTGAAAAGACACTGAAATTTGTTTGCCAGCTACATGTTAGAACGCCTTATGTTTTTGTTTCGAGGGTATATGTTTCCTTGCACACTTTCACTCTATTTTTTGTATATTCTTAGAGTGCTGGCAATACAATCACAAACTAGGTTAATCATAGTGCATATATTTTGTAATAGCATGGCATAAAAACTCAATCAAATTTAGCCTCAATGATAGGTGAACATCTCTATATTTTGTAAAGCTCTACCAAAGCCTTATGCTGTATTTTGTTTACAAGCACTGGCTTTTGTTGCTAAGCTAACCATAAATGTATAAAATTGCACTTGATTAAGGATATTGGCTTACATTTTCACATCACACCTCTAATAATTTTTATATGTGATTTTAATTGCAGTAGCATCCATCATTCCTTACCCACCAAAAATTTTAAAAATAAAAAAAATGATAAAAGCAACTACTTAAACATGCCTATTACTAACCGTGTGCAACGCATGGGTTTATCTCTAGTATCTTCTAAAAGTGTCCTAAAATCTAGCTAAACTTGGGGACAAGGCTACACCCACTAACCATTAGTAACTGCTTTTTAAGAAGATAAATTTTGGTAGATGTTAAGCTGTAAGAACTCCAATCACCTTGTAGTCATTCTTGTCTTGACCAAATATTCTATTTTCCACCTCTTTTGATTCTCAAAACTAACCAATCGAATCATAGGGGTAGTTGCAAGATTTTAGAAATCTCATCTTGTCATCCACCATGCCACATCGGCTCTTGATCAAATTTTGTAACCAAGTGAATTTCTATCAACTTGGTATATTTTTTTTAACATGTTTCTAGCTACATGAATAACTAAAATTTTGACACATGGTAGGAACTTGGACCTTTAAGTTTCTCACCAAATGCCACATGTAAGTCATGCTACAATTGGTACACTTTAGGTTTAATCATTGCCTCCTCGTTTTGTTAGACAGAAAGCTCACTAGATTGCATAATGAAATGAATTAAACAAAAGCCTTATCAACTAGAAACTGCATTTTGATTGCTAGCAACAAGCACTTACCTTCCATTGGAAAAACATTTATTCAACTAACCTATGAGTAAAGGCGGACAGAAGGTGGATGGTGGGGTGGCGTTTTTAATTTTTTTTATTATTATATGTATAAAATTCGAGATATATAATTTCGTCGACCTTGTATGATTACCCTTTAATCACCTATTATGCAAAGTCCTGGATTTGCCATTGCCTATGAGGCAAAATTAGCTTTTGCTATAAAGGAATCCGAAGTTGATATCTAATTGAAGCACTTCTATTTGTCTTGAAGAACAACAATAGCTTCTAATTTGCCATATTGATATTTTCCAACAAAACTGATGGCCTTTTTTCCTTTATCATAACATCTAGTTTGTACCCTGTGAGAATTTGCCAAAAATGGTTTCTATCTTGTCTCCGTTCCAATAGATCAATAGCCGGTGAAGTGAGAAGGAACGCATTTGTTTGAATCGATCTACTAGCTACCTAGCAAGGCAGTGTAGGTAAAGGAATAATTTACTACAAAGAAAGCTAATAAAGATGTCTTATTCCTTAACATGAGGTTCATAGGTAGTGAAATACCCTATACTTTGATATGGTAATAAATAAAGTTGATCGAATGCAAATTGAGGTCAATTAAAATGTTTAAAATTGATAAAAGACGAAAGGAATAGTTTAGGATAAAATATTTCGTAAGTGAGAAAATAATAATAAAATAATAATAATTTTATCGGAGGAGAATTTGTGAGATAAAAGGCGATTTGGAAGTCAAGTGAGGCATAATAAGGTATTTTGGGTACCAAGGAGACAAGATAAAATTTTTAGAATAAAATAATATTTTATTAATGAAATAATATTAAAATATTAATATTTAGCCGGATATCGAAATCAGTCATGAAGAAGGATCATATGGTTGATCCAAGTGGGGGAGAAGATGACAAGCCCGACT
>NC_030852.1:7430737-7452243 GCF_000208745.1 Theobroma cacao
AATTTTCTAGGGGAATATTGGCTGCTGATCTTGATGTTTATTTGAGGAATTATGATGAATAATGATGAATTATGAGCCTAGAAAAATAATGGGAATTTTCGGAGCAAAAATATGAATTTTTACCCACTAGGGGTATTTTCGTAATTTGCTATCGAGACTGATAAATTGAATCTCATTCACAGTCACTAAGGTAATTTAAGTATAATTGGAGTGTAGAAAGTGAGAAGAATTGATTTGGAGTTAAATTGGAGATAATAGGCCAAATTAGGTCAGCACCGCATATAAGTGGTAATCGGATAAGTTGTATATTATATCATGCATATATACCGAGCCTGAATTGATTTTATAATGATCAAGCATTGATGTGGTGAATTATGTATTGTACATTGAGGATAGGTGGTGAGCAAAGTACACTGGTAAAAGTACAGAGATTGTGCTTGGAGACTGGGATTAGGAGTACATCGACTCCTAGAACTATGAGTGAACTTATTATCGTCTTAATTATCTAGAGTAGTTTTATACAATTGTGTGATTTTATGAAAAATGGGTTTAAATGGTAAATTGCTATGTTTTAAGAGAAATTGTGATTTTATAAAATGATTTTATAAATTTTCTGAAAAATCGAATATTGGTTTTGAAAATAGAGTAATTGGAGACTGTCTGCTTGTGTTGTAAATTTATGGTTTTAAATTGAATGGCTTATGACAATATATGAGCATTAATGGATAAACTGATTTTGATGTTAGAATTATTTGTATTGAGTATCAGCCTTGAAAGGCTAGGTTGCGATAAATTACCATGTCATACTAGAATGAATTTTATTGATTGGTGGAGTATATATTAATTATTCATTGCAGAGGGGGTTCCGTGGATCAGCCTATTAAAGGGGCATGGTAAACTCCATTATATTCTTACCTCGAACGGAGAGGCGCGTAGGGTATCTCCTGAGGTAAAGCTTAGGGTTCACTTCACGCCAAACCACCACGTGAAGGGAAACTCAGCCAATGCCAAGGAACGACTATATTTTTCTCAAACTAAAAATATATTTTATGTGTATACAAAAATTTTAACAGCCTTGGCGGACTCGGTTGGATGCCCTGCGCAAGGTATCACCGAGTATGAGTTTTGGCACGAGCCAAAATTTTAAGAAATTCATAAGCCAAGTTGATTACTCAATTTATATGGATTGATTTTATTTGGTTGAAATGAGTTGAAAGGTAATGAAATTACAGTATGATGACTTATTTTAATTGTCTCCATTTACTCGACTTTAAATAGTTTAGATGGTATCTGTTTACTCACTGAGATTTTATAATCTCACCACTCTCATTTCCTCACATTTCAGGCTCGAGGAATTCTATAGTTAGCTGACTTTGACAAGGACCTTCATTTGGACTCGAATCGGTAAAAACTGTAGGTTTCCAGCTTCCGATGCATTTTGGTTAGATTTGGGCTCACGTGTCACTGTAAAAGAAATTTTATGATTTGGTTATCTGCTTTATAGTATACATGAATATAATTAACTTTTACGCTATAAGAATTATGTACCGATAGTTTTATGAAAATTATTTTACAAGAAAATAATTTATTTTATTGAATATTTTTATTATATTCAAATGGTCAAATTTTCACTTCAAATGAACGTTTTAAATACTTAATTTATTTTTAAATCATTAAATATATATTTTCGGCTTACCTATTACATTTTTAGCAAGTTTTGAGATTTTTGAAAAAAAAATGACGAAAATGCCCATGTGAGCTAAAAAATAATATGTTATATTCTGATTTGGAAATGATTTATAATCTTTCGAATTTTGATATTTGATAACTATTGCTCACCGGGGAAGTGCGGAAGCTGATACGAGAGCCTAGCGAGGTTTCTATCAACATTCGGGGTGAAGAATGTTTGTCGAGGCCTTGCGGCGATTGTCACGGGCTCGATGGGGAGTTTCGGGTTGTGACAGGTAGAATGTCTCTAGTTTGATTCATTATCCCTACTAAATTTTATGAATTGAAGTGAAGCAATCCTTTTTCTTATGGCTTAAATAATAAAAATAGTTTTTGAATTATATCAATTTATGCAATTGAGCTCCTATAATTTTATTGTATCTTAAAAACTCGTATATCTTATCCATATAGTTTGATGACATGATCGCAAGACAACTAGGGTGACCACATCATCAATGCATGTCATATGCCATATTACGAATGTGAAATTGATGCAGGTGCATCAAGAATTCTATTTTATTAAGTATTTTCGTTAGCTTAGGATTTTATTTTCTTTATTTTATTTAGTTTGAGATTTTTTTTCTTATCTTTATTAGAATTTTAGTATTTTAAGTCTTTATTTAGGATTAGGATTACTATTTGATTAGGATTTGTCTTAGCTATTATAAATAGGTGATCTTAGATAGAAGATTATGATTATCATCTTTTGTTATTTTGAATATCTATTCAAGAGGTTTCTTTGAAAAACCCAATTATCTTTCTATTGTTCTAACACAATCAACCCTATTCTAGTCCTAATTGTTGAGTTCTAATTGCCCTAAACCTTTCAACTACATCAAGTGATATCAGAGCAAACGATCTTACTATCATTTGAGGATTTGAGTTAGGAGACTATGGTTGGTCGAGGCAGAGGTCGAGGTAAAGGTAATCAGCCCCAACAAGTGGAGTTGGTAGAGATGCGGAGAATGATTGATGACTTGACCCGGGCTGTGCAAACCTTGCAGTGTCAGGAACTAGTGAAAGCCCGAATGGAGAATCCGGAAGGTGACCACAACCCCCTTAAGATTCAAGATCTTAAGGATGATGATGAATTTGAGAACGAGAACCCGTTTCATGAAGATGGACTCTCAAATCAAGTGGCAAGAGTTGGATTGGAGGGCTGGTTATTACATGCTCTTGATTTTAATGGTGGAGGAATCAGGATCGAAGTAACTGATTTTCATGAAAAATTTCATGCGAAGGAATATTTGGATTGGGAAGCTAGTTTGGAAAATTACTTTGAATGGAAACCCATGGCAGAAAATCGAAAAGTGTTATTTGTAAAGTTTAAATTGAAGGGTACTGCACTTCAATGGTGGAAGAGAGTTGAAGAACAACGTGCACGACAAGGGAAGCTTAAAATCAACACTTGGGAGCACATGAAAAGTAAATTACAAAAGCAATTTTTACTTGCTGATTATACTATGGAATTATATGAAAGGTTTCATTGTTTGAAGCAAAATAACATGACCGTTGAGGAGTATACATCAGAATTCAATAAATTGTCAATTCGGGTTAGGTTAATTGAGAGTAATGAACAAATTACTTCTCGTTATTTTGCTAGTTTGAATCATTCTATTAGAGACGAGATGGGAGTAGTTCGTTTATACAACATTGAAGATGCTTGTCAATATGCTTTATCAGCAGAAAAAAGAGTTTCACGCTATGGTGCGAGAAAGGCTTTATGTGGCACCGATTGGCAAAACGATTCTGGAGCAAGACAAGGTTACCAAACATCCCAACAAAATTATCGAGAGGCTATTACAGCCAATAAAACTAATGGGGGTGCACCCAATGTTGAAAAGAATGATAAAGGCAAGAGTATAATGCCTTACGGTGGACAAAGTAGTTATGGTTCTTCTACAAATAAAAGAGGCAGCAATTCTCATACTTGATGTTTTACTTGTGGGGAGAAGGGACACACTTCTTTTGCTTGCCCACAAAGAAGCGTAAACTTAGTAGAATTTAAAGAGTAATTAGAACCCATTTATGATAAATATGATGAGGAAATAGAGGAAATTGATGTGTATCCTATACAAGGTGAGTCCTTGGTGGTACAAAGAGTGATGACTACAGCAATCAATGAGGAAAAAGAAGATTGGAGGAGGCGAAGTATTTTTTGTACACATGTTGTTTGTGAAGGTAAAGTGTGTGATCTCGTTATTGATGGAGGAAGCGTGCAAAATATTATTTCAAGAGAGGCGATAGACAAATTAAAACTTCCTACAAGTAAACATCCTCATCCTTACAAGATTAGGCGGCTAAAGAAAGGACGCGAAGTACTAGTAACTATTTAATGTTTGGTGAAATTCACTATGGGAGGTAACTTGGATGATGAGGCCTTTTGTGATGTTGTGCCAATAGATGTTGGTCATATTCTTGTTGGTAGACCTTCGTTGTATGATCACGATATGGATCATAAGACGAAGCCAAATACCTATTCCTTTTACAAGGATAACAAGAGGTATACTTTATATCCTCTTAAAGAAGAGACTAAGAAATCGGTAACTTCAAGCCTCACAAGCACCAAAATTGTTGGGTTTCTAATTGTTGAAAATTTTGAAGCTGAAGGTAGTAATGAAAAGGAATTGAAACAAGTAAATCCAGACATCTATGAGGAGTGTATTAAGGCCTACTCGTCGGAGCCGAGTTTTTTTTCTAACTCGGAGGGACTGATGCAGGCGCATCAAAAATTCTATTTTATTAAGTATTTTTGTTAGCTTAGGATTTTATTTTCTTTATTTTATTTAGTTTGAAATTCTTTTTCCTATCTTTATTAGAATTTTAGTACTTTAAGTTTTTATTTAGGATTAAGATTACAATTTGATTAGGATTTATCTTAGCTATTATAAATAGGTGATCTTAGATAGAAGATTATGATTATCATCTTTTGTTATTTTGAATATCTATTCAAGAGGTTTCTTTGAAAAACCCAATTATCTTTCTATTGTTCCAACACAATCACCCTATTCTAGCCCTAATTGTTGAGTTCTAATTGCCCTAAACCTTTTGGCTACATTAGAAAAGAGAAACGAGAAAAATTCCACCTCAACTACCATGTGACCATGTCATTTTTCTTATTTGCTTAGTCAAAATATAATTCATTTCATTAAGTATCCAGCAAGCTAGAAACAGCTAAAACCGACCTCTAAGTCAAGACCCATAGCTAGATCTTACATAGAACAAATGCTTAGCTCTTAATGAGTTACTGGGTAGAGCACAAGATCCATTAATACCATATATCAAGTATCAGCATTTGTTGCTGCACTAGTATTACAATGATAACATTACAACATCACCATTAAAACAAAACAATGCCAACAATAGTACAATGATAAACAATATCTACATGACAACAAAGACATAGCAACGTCATAAACAAAGCAAAGTAGCCAAGCCAAAACAACACCATCAACAGCTATCAATTGCCTACATTAATACCAAGCTTAACCAACCATATACTCGACTATTATATGAAGGTGAAACCATCATAAGCATGCAAAAAAACACCGTAGATGAACATTAAAATCGTTAATAAATCCTAATAAGCTATGAACATGACACAAGAGGGCTGTTACATTACAACTGCAAACATGTGGTAATTCCAACCTCCACAGCTAAACAAAGCCCACGAGTAGATAGGAAAAAACAATACAAATAGCTAGTAAAGATCCTTGATCAAAATAAACAAGTGAAGCCAACCAAACCCCTCAAGTAGATGGAAAAAGACAATCACAATTAGTTAGTCAATGTCATATGAGCACCTCAAGCTACCACCAAACACTAACCATCATCTCATGCTTCATTGATGCTGACTCTTTATATTTGTGTACTATAACTTGAGAGATTATGATGCCACAAGAAACAAGGCATCCCACCAAACATAAAACTCGAGTTGTTACTTAACAACCATGTGCACTAAACCCTTAACATGGGAGCATTAAATTAGCACTTAGAAATTAATTCCAACTTTGGCAAAAAAGTCCCCACTAATAAAAAAACCGACAAGGTAATGCATGTAAAAACATAACTTGTAATCATTTAATCTGTGGCATCAATAGACGTTGAGAATAACTTCAATCAAAATATATAACACCATGAAATAAAAGAAACTAGTGCTATAAAAAGCAAATTGAGAAATCCACAAATGCCGAAACTACCAACAAAGATAATTTGAAATTGTTCACCAAAATTAAATGAAAATCAAATAGCCATGCCAAATAAAAGAAAAAGAGGTTATAATATTATCATGGATTAAAGCCCAACAAAGAAAGCAACTTGCAAAAAATGCCAAGAAAATTCAGCTTATGACCCGCAACTCCCCATGATAGGGAATTATTTTTTTCTTTCGACCCCTTATTTCCAAGCCTTCAAGTCTACTATATTTTTTCTTATGGCGTTTCTTTTCAATCTTTACAATTTTGGATTGAATTAATTCCTTTGAACAATTAAGGGTGAAACTAAAACTTATGCTCATACTCCAAATGTCTTGAGATTTACATTGAATTAAATCATTGCAATTTGAAATATCATCGTCAGATACCCTTTCAACCACTAGACTCACAAGGTTCAATGGCAAAAATCTCCAAGATAAGCTTCGAATACCCTTCTTCTTTAATCTCTTGTATTTTTTTTGACACCTTGGACTGGAAGATTTTATCAAACTTTTCAGCTTGAGTGCACTCTTTTTCATGAACTTTTTGTTGGTTTACCTTATCACCACTTCCTATCTAATTATGTGGGTTCCCCTCATGGTGATTTGAGACCTTTAGGTGCATGGGTTTTGTCACGACCCAAATTTCGAGCCATGACCTGCGCATGGGCCCAATGGACGTAGTCCACTAAGCCCAAGCAAGCCTATTAATCTATCGTGTTCATCATTCCATCATAACTGCTGAGTCATATTTCATAACTTAGAATCAAAATAATACTACACATTGCCATCTCATACTGGCATACCAAACAAGTGTATATACATTATCTACAACGTGTATCTTAACAATTTACATTAGGTTCGTCTATACACAATAAAATAATACTCGACTTTCAGCGGAGGGACTTGGACGAATGTACAGCTACTGAATGCCGAGACACCTACCAAAAGATGGATACAAGTCTACAAGGACACCTCGTCCTAATTACCGGCTACCTCGTGATCTGAAAACATGAAGTTGAAAACGATGAGTATAAACCCAGTGAGTGAACAAGGAAGGGAACAAGCAACAACAAGGGAGAATTTAAAATCATGATGCACTTGTTTCAAAACAATGCAATTTAGTTCCATTCATATTAAAAACCCCTCATCAAGCCCTTAAATGATTGATCATTTGAAAATCATGAATCCATACACAACGAACCATTTGAAGAATGAAAGCTTCAATGATACGTAAGCAAGTCAAATACGACAACGAATCTTCGCTGCAGAGGAAAGGTAATTTTCGTTGCAGCGACGTTGGGATTTGGTTATTAGCCGAACGAGTGTTTCTCAACTGGTTGAGGGTTTCTCACTAAACCTCCTCATTTTAAACTTAACTCATTTAATCCTTAATGTTGGAAGTCCATGCTTCGATGTGGTAGCAAAGAAGTGAAAAATAGGGCAGCAATTGGACAAGATAGGAGACCAAAACAGAAAGTTTTTCACTGCAGCAAAATTGTGACCCAGAAACAGAAGGTTTCTCACTGCAGCGAGATTTTTCTCGCTGTAGCAAAATTCAGCTGATGAAACAGAGAGTTTCTTGCTGCAGAGAGATTCCTTTTCGCTACAGCGAGAAGCTACAGTTACTATCTCACTGCAGTGAGATTCATCCTCGCTGCAGCGAGAACCAGTTCTGGTGAAGGTTCTCAAACTCGAGAGTTTCTCGCTGCAGCGAAATACAGAGCACCAATGAAAAATTTCTCTTTTCTTCCAAAGAAAAATCACCTTGCTGAAATGTCCAAACCAACATGAAACACATGACAATTTTCCAAAGTTTAACATGTCAAGTTTCACATGCATTACAACCATATACCATTACTCATAAATTTCCTATAACACACATATTTACATATGTATATATGTATACGTATACCCATCATTATCATGCACAGCATCCCATCATCATCATACACACCATCACATCATCATCATCACCAGCTCATGCGCACTCCCTACTCGCACATGGCTAGGTCATCACCGGGTTATACACACTCCCTACTCGCACATAACTGGGTCATCCTTGGCTTATGCGCACTCCCTACTCGCACATAGCCGAGTCAATATAATTACACAACACTGTATTCAAACATATATGTATATCAACATAATGCAGCCGCATAGAAATCCATAATAACCACATGTCATAACATAAACCATTTCTCAAGAGCTTGTTCCCAAGGCATTCATTTTTGAGAAAAGTTGTATAAAATCATTCAAACACTTTGTACAAAACAGTCACATTCCTAAAATGATTTTGATAGGCAGTCCACTCATCGATTGATTGTAGAGCCTTGAGATGACTCCAATTCCCCTAATTGTCCAAATGAGATGATGGGGTTTCCTTAGAACCTAGGATCACATTAGCATAAGCAATAGGTCAATTTACACACTATGAGCCCTAAAAGCTATCTCTTAGCTAGTTTTCAATTGCCACATTAAATGGCTATCTTTGTTCACTATCTTAATCACAAAAAAGTAATGAACATACTCAATAATAAAATAGCTCATAATCTCAATTACCAGCCATTTTTCATACCTAAAAATCAAGCTTAGTTCATCACTTACCCTAGGGCTCCTTTGTAGTTAAATTCTCTTCCAATTGCTTCCAAATCAATGGGGTAATTCTCTTTTTCTCTCTCTAGAATGTCCAAGTAGTGAGAGAAAGTATGGAAATAAGATTTTTCAAGGGTTTTAAAGAGAGAGAGTGGAAGAATACAAGGGTTCTAGTCATGAGGGCTCAAAAGTATGAAAACTAGAGCTAGAGAGAGAAAATTTTGCAAGCTACATATCAAGCTTCCATGGAGGTTTTGAAGAAACGTGAGAGAGAAGAAGAAGAAGAAGAAGAAGCCAAGCTGCTAGAAAATGAGAGAATAACCTGCTGGAAGAAAGTATTTGTAGGCCAAACTTATCCATTCCCTTAAAATTACGAAAATACCCTTGACTAGTTAGCTTGTTCTCATGCAACCCTTTGTGCAATCTTTTTACTCCTTTGACACCGGGACAAGATCCATAATGGTCTAGACATGCTCAGGTTCATGAAAACTTAAAATTTTAATCCGAGGCGAAAAATGACCATTTTGCTCATACCGTGAAAATTATTGTCATTTCTAGTTTTCTTCGTGTTTTCATCATTACACGTCATTTATGCAGTCTTATGCCTATTTAGACCTTAAAATATCATAAAACTTTCTTTTGGAAGCTTATTAGAGAAAATGATGAAACTACCCTTGGCTCGTATTATTACATCTATGCTTAGTTACAAGCCTATAAAGGTTGGGCTCTCACAGGTTCGTTATCAAGTTGTGCATGTTAAAGCGTTTGTGTTTTAGTTACATGGGCTATGTGCTAAGTGGTTGTCCCATCATGGGTTATGGCTTCATGGGGTTGTTTGCTTTAATATTTTAGGGCTCCAAGTACTTGGACATTTGGTTGTTGGGAATCAGAGGTTTATGGCATTATGAGAATCGACTTTATTAAATTTGGGTCTTCGTGCAGCCCGATGGTTGAAGGCTTATCATGAGATGTGCTTTCGGCCTCACAATGATCCTGCAAATTGATGTGCGCTTAGGTAGGCTTGAAGCCTTATGCTAACTTGGGCGTTAGGCTTGAGTGAGCATTGGATGGCCTAACTTCATCAACACATGGTAGGCTCTTTTATTCTTCAAGGATAAGTTTGAATCTGTGGAGTCAAAATTAGGATTAATGGGCTCATAAACCTAAGATATTCTTTTACCTTTGTCCAATGGAGTGGTGTGTTTCTCTTTGTAATAGGTATGGGAAGTCCACCATGCATGTCACTTTTGTCGACATGCGGCTCACCAAGAACAAACGAGTTAGAGGATGACGACATGGACCATTTTTTCCAATGTAAACATTTTGGTGATTCGAGAAAGCAATTTGGATTGACTTCTTGAATATTTACTTGAAACACGTAGTTGTTGATTGCCAAATGGATTAGGTCTCCTATTTTATTCTTGGACTTAGTGGTTACAAGTATAGTTGTTCTCTCAAAAAACCTATGTTTTAGTGTTTTTTCCCTTATACCAACGAGCTCACCCTATAACTCAACAATATTTTTAAAAGTTTGCCTAATCCAATCATGTAATGGAACCTAAAGCATGAAAGTTGCTTTTCGAAAGATAACGCTAAAGCTAAGACTCTAAGGTTTGATTTGTTCGAACATTTTGCCAGCCATGTCCTTTTATCCTTTTCCCTATCTGAGTATGATGATTCATCATGGAAAGAGATTAAAACATGAAACCTTGATAGTCTTCTGACACTAACTTTCTCATGACCTTTTTGTTTAAGCTTGTCAACAATGTCTTCTGGCTCTAAGGAATTATGACCAACACCTATCAAACACTTTTTTAGCCAAGGAAAATTCTCACTTTCGATGAGGCTGTTGCAAAGTTTGTGGCTTTTGATGTTTGATGACTGTGGAAAAAGGGGTGTCATCGTCAAAATCGATAGTAACATCAACGCCAATAAGAGCCTAAAGGTAAGACCTTTTGTTCTTGTCCACCATGATTGTTTGTTTAAAGCGATAGGGAATAGAATCGACCTCCTCTGTTTGACTTATGCTTTATTAGCTTGTTTATTGGTTGCCATTTGGTTACCTTTCTTGAGCCAAAAAGCTTCATTTTGATGATGTTTAGTGACGAAAGCTTTGAGCTTTTGGTTGAAAAACCAAATTCCATGAAGGTTTTTAATGGCTTTTTGAGCATCGGTCATGGTTCTGAAATGTATTAAACAAAAACCTTTCTTTCGTTTGTCTTTTTACGTGAAATGAATAAATCCACCTTGTTGACATGTGAAACATATATTGTGTGAAGCCATTTAGGGTTTGTTTGCTATGGTAGATTGGTGATGAAAATGGTGGTTATCACACTATAGTTATTTGTCACGACTTGTTTTTAAGGGTCCATGATTGACGCATGGACCTAGATGGATATAGCCTGCTAGACCCAAACAAGCCTCTTACATTCATACATAAATTGAACAATCATAATAATCATTAAACATGCATTCATATACATATAAACTGTAGAAGGTTGCCATCACATCGTCATGGAATGCTGCCTCATAACGTGTGGAAACACTCACATGCTCATATCATGTCATTTCAAAACATAGTTTAAAATCATCTCATTAAACATGTATTTACACCTCGGTGCTCAATTGGGCCTTTGACCATGAAAATATAATTCAATAAAAAATGCACAGTGCAATGTAAGGCTACAACTGCATAACATGTTCAACATTCATAGCATATATTTAAATAAAGACCAACCTGTCAATGGAACATGATACGACCTTTAGGCTACAAGTGGTTGCTAGATCACCTGTTAAAAGAGGAGCGGATCACGTTTTCATGACACTAGTTGCCAGAAAGATATCACTGATATGTAGCCAAAATATGGGAAACTAACATGTGAGTCACAAAGACTCCATAAATGAGTACGTGAAAGGAACAAGTCAAGGGGTTAGAGCTTTTATACAAATATAACCTTTAAATAATCATGCATTTATACGTGTTCATTAATTCTTTGAAAACGAGTATAAATCATGCCCTTAAGTATACCTTAAAAATCATTTGAATTGAACATATAACCTTTAAATCATTAAATATAGAATCAAATCAAGTCTTGGAATACTTTTCAAACTCAATAAACCTTTGCAAACAAGTTGGTGTGCAAAACCATTTCAAACACATAAAAAAGGGCTAACTTTCTCATTTTTAACTCGATGTCTTGATAATTATAAGGGAGGCATTGAGACTTATGAATTAGGTCTCGATACCTTCTCTAAGGGTTTCGAGAATTCCTTCATAGAAGGCTCTTGTGGCATTCTGTTTCATAGGTATCAAGACTTCTTCTTTATGTCTTGATACTTCATTCATATAAACCTAGAATTTGGGCTATTTTCAACTTTTATTAATCTCATATAACCTCATAAACTTAAGATCAATCTTATGACTTGTTTTTCATCCATAATTGGCTAAGAAACCTCATTCGAAGCATCTTTAACTTAACATGCATTTGAATAGCTAAGCAACTTAATTAACTCAACAAAGCTAAGTGTCACAGCCCACATTTCGGGCCATGACCAGTGCATGGGCCTAATGGGCATAGCCTACTAAGCCCAAGCAAGCCTCTTTATGAAATTTCGATCATCATTCCCAACCATCATTTCTAAAACCACATATTGTAATTCTCCACTATAATTATTTTAGTAACCTTTTATAGCAACCCGATATTTACATTTGTATTATGTTAAAATAATGTTACTCGTTTGCCAACCTATAATGGCATCAGTAATCAAATATACATATTTGATTTTTCTAACATGAATCTGAGTGGTCTACATTACTTATATGTATACACAAGCATACGACTCTTGACCATTAGCGGAGTGACCGTGGGTGAGGGTACAACTACTGAGATGCCATAGTACCTACCAAGAAGGCGAGCATATGTGTGCAACTCAATCTAGGTCCCAACTGTCTCTAAATCTGAAAACATGAATTTTAAAAACGTCAGTATAAAACTCAGTGAGTGAACATAAGAAGGGAACAAGCAATCAATAGGAAGAATTTGGAAATCATGATGCACTTGTTTCAAAAACAATGCAATTGATTTAGTTTCTTACTAAAAACCTCTCATTTCTAACTTTGATTAATAACCTCATAGTGTTGCAAAAACCCAAGATCAATTCATGAAGTTAAATGGGTAAAAAATATGTCAAAATCAAGCAAGGTAGCAAGCATGGCAACAACTTTCTCACTGCAGCAAAGTTTATTCTCGCTGTAGCGAGATTTATGCGGCCAAAATAGAAAGTTTCACACTGCAGCGAGAAATAGTGTCAGTTTGCATATGTTTTAGTTTTTCTAGAATATCTCCCATTACAATAGTCCAATTGACCTGATTTTTATACCATTAGAAAGATAAGGGACAGGTTACAACTTTGATGTTTACCACTTTTCCCAGTTCAGACGGAAAGATGGTCAAAATCTTCATCGAAGTGAAAGCACTGCATTAGAACCCGAGAGTTTCTCGCTGCAGCGAAATTTCCTCAGTGCAGTGAGATTGAATCTTGCTGTAGCGAGAAATAGGGCTGGTTTATGCCCCCACCACCTGAGAGTTTCTCGCTGCAGCGAGATTCAGGGCAAATGACAAATAAGAGGTTTTCACATGCCATAAAATCCATCCCTACCATATTGCACATCAAAGTGAACACATTGACAATAATCAAGTTATCAACATTCAAAACAATCACATATTATAATCATAAACTTGCTATCACATATACAAATATAAATATATATCAACAAGTACACCACCCCACTTCATTCATTGTCATAGCCTGGTCATCATCATCATCGGCTTATGCGCACTCCCTACTCGCACATAGCCGGGTCATCATCATCATCGGCTTATGCACACTCTCTACTCACACATAGTGGGTCAATATCATCACACAACATTATTCATCAATGCACAACATATATTCATATATATATATATATACATACCAACATAATATAGGAGCACATGGATTCATCCTTTTGCACAATTCACATTTTAGCAACATCAAAATATTTTATCAAGGGCTTGTTTCTCGACACACATTTTTAAAGAAAAGTTGGTTAAAATCATTCAAATGTTTTGTGCAAATACATTCACATTCCTAAAACAATTTTGAAATGCAAGTTCACTCACCGGTCTTGTTGATTCTTTAATCGATTCTAACTTTGATTATTGCTTCAAACGGACATGTAAGGCCTCATTGGAACCTATCACACACACACACACAACATCACTACCAACCTAATTTGCATAAATACATTTCTAAAAGCTATTTCTTAAATCAAGCTCTACTTGTTATTCCTAACTAGCTTCCAATTACCTTTTGATTAGCTATCTATTCTCTCTACTCTAGTATCACTAGAAATAAATAAACAAACCTCAACAATAAAGCAACTCACAACTTCAATTACTAGCCATTATCAACAACCCAAAATCAATCCTCATTCATTACTCACCTTGGTGGATTTGTAGTTGAATTCTTTCTCAAGAATACTCAAGCTATCATGGAAAATCCCTCTTTCTCTCTCTAAACTTCCAACTAGTGAGAGGAAGTATGGAAGTAAGACTTTTCAAGGGTTTTAAAGTGAGAGAGTGAAAGAGCACAAAGGTTCTATGAAAAAGTGCACAAAAGTATAAAAATTGGAGCTAGAGAGAGAGAGAGTTATGGAAGTTGCAAAGCAAGCTTCCATGGACGATAAAAGGAACGTGAAATGGGAGGAAGAAGAAGAAGGAGAAGCTGCTGGAGCTTAGATATTTATGCTTCAAGTTAATCCAAATTTCCACCAAAATTACCAAAATGCCCTTAACATGGTGGCTTTGTCTTCCTCCCATCCTTTATGCAACCTTTTTGCTCTTTTGACACCGAAACAAAGTCCATAATAGTCTAAAGGTACTCGGGTTCACGAAACTTAAAAATTTAGACTCGAGATGCAAAATGACCATTTTGCCCCTACCGTGGAAATTATCATTATTTTTATCTTCCTCATTTATTTACCATCATAAACATCATTCATTTTTTAGGCCTATTTAGACCTTAATAACATAAAACAAACCCACTCGTAGGAGTTCACCAAGAGAAATTATGAAATTACTTGTGGTCCGCATTATCGCGTCTACTTCTAGTTATGTGCCTATGGAGACTAAGATTTCATAGGTTCACTTTTGAATTACCCTTTTAACTCAGTAATCAACCTTAATTGGCATCCGTAAACTTTATTAGCTATCGTATCAAAATATGGGGTACTACAGTCTCCCCTACTTAAAATGAATTCATCCTCGAATTCAAATCGGCATAGGGTGAATAATCAAAATTCTAAAGTTCTGCCACATCACTTTCGTCGGGCATTTTTAACATATAATCTTGGTTTATGCATCATATCAACTTCCAATCCTATAGAAAACTTGACAATGTCATAGTGTATAGTTATGTGTACTACTCTTGTTGGATCAAAGTAATATCATCCTTCATCTTATGAAGAGAATTCAAATAAGCTATTAATTCTGGTTACACCTCAATCAAATCATCCTTAAATCATCAATTATGCATGTTTACTTAACTATCCGCAACTCCTCTACCTTGTTCCTTTATCAAACCTTCCAATATTCAAGCAAATATTCCACCATTGACAATGGGTTTAATTTGTCAACCAATCTCTATTTCATTTTTTTCATTCTCCCATACAAATTCCATTTAAACATTTGATAAAACATAAGGATCACATACTCTTTATTCATTTCATCTATTTTTTTTTTAATATCAAAGATGATTCAAATCTAGTAACCATTTGTCATCATATTCTCAAAAAACAAACTCCAATACTTTCATGATCGAGTGCTCAATAGATAAATCTCAACTTATACCACAAGGCATTTCAATAAATCATGACATTCCACATACCCCCTTATAATCTTAACCAATCTCTTTAATCAATAACTCAACCTCTCAAGATTAAAGTTGCTCAAAATTTTCCCTTTAAAGTTCCTTTCCAAGTCTTATTTTGATTACTAATCATTTCTATATTTCCAATGTCATAGCTAATTTGCTCGTCATCAATCACCTACAACATATCTAACTTGATATTTCTCAAATTTACTCCAAACATAAGATCTCATGGCCTTATTAGTTTATCAATTTGAAGATCAAATTAAACATTTATCTCTCCTTAAGTGCACTTTAAAATTTAAGAATCATCTATTAAGACCTTTCTGATATTAACTTTTTTTAGTCCTTTTTACCTTAGAAAATTAAATCCATAATCATTCATTTTGAATCATGGGCTCTATGCCAATCAAGGCAGATTTTACACTTTTAATTATACGAATTCAAATGCATACCTTTACACATAGGTTATAGACTTTTCTCCACATCTTTATATATCAAAACTATATATATTGAAGCTATACCAAAACTGATACATCATTTTCCATTGCCCCTTAGGATATTAAATTCATGTCATACTTCTCTATTTGTGTACTTCATAATAACCTAACAATTTCTAGCTCACAGTTAAGCTAGTTTATTTGCCAAGCCTCTCAGGCTATATTAAAACACCAAATTTTATCACGATATAATAGAATTTGATGAACTCATACCAAAAGTATAAACACTTACTTTTAAGCTAACAACATTATAATCCACTTGTTCACTGCCAAAAGCAGTGATAAATTTGCTTAATCATTGTCTAGCATTATAATCATTGATAGAATGTCATCATTGAATCAAATTATAACTAACTCCGCATGAGCTTTTATACCAATATGCAACATATATATCCATACATATATATTTCCAAAAATTTTAACTTCGAATAGCCTTAGGCATATCAAGCTCAATAAGCCATCTGTAAAACCAGAATAACCAACAATCAAGTTTAGAATCAATTCTTCTTATAGTTGGTTAGATCATGCTCATCATTTGCAATGAATACACAAAGCTAATCCCAATATTCTATTCTCATACTAGAATTGACCACTAATTGGCACCATCCCCAAAGCACCACGTGTCTTAAAAATAGATTTTTCTTAGCCAAAATTCATATTCTAATATCATGCTTCTAGGTCGTAGCTCATTACCAAAGTCTTTACTCATATATAAATACTCGAATCATCATCTCTTTTCTAAGTAGATTTCTATAATTTCTGTAGCGTATTTCTATTCCCTTACCAAGGGTAGTATCATTTAATCAAACCATGTCACCTTCCTTCTCTAAACATTTGAAACACAATTCAACCTTTGCCTACCTTTACCAAGCACTTTACCTTAATAATTACTCAAAATAAAGTAAAACTTGTGGGGGAAGCACATTTCACAATTTATGCCTTGCGTCTACAATTATGTCGAGACCAGAACCTCATCGGGTCCACAAAATGGTAGGATAATCATTGCCTCAAACCAATATTTCCAAGTATACTTATGCTTGTATCATATCTTCATACTTATGTGACATGTTAGTCACGGGCCCAACTTGACTGTATAGCCATTTGCTCTTTGAGCTTTAATGTTTTCTCATTGTGAAAAGTCTTTCGAATTTATCTCATCAGGGTATTCACAAGGTGGATACATGTCCATAACTTACAGTTCAAGGCCTAAAGCATTGAACACAATCTCATCATTGATGTTCTACGTTATATCATATAATACAAAATATAATCTAATAACTATGATAATGAAATTCTAAAATTCCACCTTTATCTACCAATCATAGCTCCCTTTATGAGCACATACTTTACACTGCTTGATTGTTCACAAGCCACTCATGGCCATCCAAATTCAACCTCTTCTAGCAAGTCAAACTAGTATATTATTCTTATGTTTTCCAATACACTTCCAAAATGCTTAAACACATCCTTTAATAGAATTCTGTTGAGAACTCAAGCAATCAAAGGCTTATCTTCAAAGCCACGTATAACTTTAACAATTTAATATATATTCGATAACATTTAGCTCATTAACCCTATTGAACATTATTTTAAGATCTTTCAAGATGTCCTTACTCTTATTTCGAATTGAGCCAAACTAACTTCATATAATTGCATTGATTATGCTTGAGCTTTTTATGCTCGTCATAACAACATCTATGTTTCACCCATCATTCGTCTTAACGACTTTCAGCCTTTCGCAACACACTTCTCATACATGTTAGGGCATTCTCAATCTCATACCAAGCCTATAGTCATGTAATCACCAATTAAGCCAAATCCTTCTATGGAATATCTTCTTCCACTCGATGAATGCGAATCACGAGATATACAACTTCGAGTGTATGCTTACATATTGGTAACCTCCATATATTTCATGGTCATAAAACCACAATTTGCAAAACTAGCTTCCTATCACAAGTTTACGATAAGAACATTAGTCTCCACATATCTCACTTTGGACATACTTCACTATTAACATTCATATACCTTTACCACAACATTTAGTGCAAATTGATTAAGCAATGATCTCGAAATTTACTCTTAGGTACACATATATCAAATTGTACACCACTTAGTGTTAAGATCTTGACTTTACTCATCAATTCTTAACCAATTACATCCATAAGATAGACAATTCACATAATTTTTGTATCTTGCCTTTGCAGTCATAAGATCAAAATTTCTTAAACTTAAGATGCAGAAACTTCCTCTTAGAGCATATTTGAAAATCCACATGTTTTAAGTCCTTTACTTTTGGAAAAGTCACATTCAAGACTAATCATTTACATCAGAGGTTGCATATTGAACCAAACATATTTTTAAATTGACCTTTAAAGCAATTCATATAACGATCTTCATATAGAACTCCATATGGCACTTAGACTAAATTTGTCATTTCCATGTCGTTTAATTTCAAACTACTAAATCCACATCTAGTCCTTTAATCCTTTGGCTCCACACTAAGCACAGCAAAATTCAAGCTCATCCTTAGAGTAGATCATTTACTAGCTTTTTACTTCATGACCATACATCTTATAATAATCAGCGATTTTCACCCTTGAGCTAATTCATGCAATTATAACCATAAACCACAATAATTCAATTCAAGCCTTGGAATCTCGCAGTTACTTAATTATAATCAAAACCAAATCCATCTAGGCTACTACACACATATTCAGCACATATCCGCATATAAAATATTTTGGAAGTCTGACGCAATTTATATAAAGGCAAGGCAAGCTTAATCAACACAGTGCACTTGCCTCCGTGCACGTGGGTATCAGTTTACACCTCCCTTAATACTTTCATGTACAAGCTTCAAGTGAATCTCAATGATCATTATTCGTTTCGGTCAAAGTATGTCCCTTATTACCATTATCACACGTGCTCCTTTATATTGACCTTAAATACCATCCAAGGTCATCAAATTTCTTACCATTGACAATCATGGTTCAATGGTTAACTCCACCAAATAAATGAGTTATTTCGGATCTATTAGTCCAACTTCAAATTCCTCCATCTTTAATTATTACATTAACCTTTCATTCAGGAGCATTTGCTTAAAATCTTTCCAATAACAGCTCGTGTCTCGGGTGGCATCTCAAATCTGGACAATGGCACCACTTATGACCTTTACATAATGTTAGCAGGAGGGTAGGTTACTAGAAATAGGAGTTCATATAGCCTCCTGTCTATGGTTTGTGCTGCAGTCACAAACCATAAACAAGACCCTACATTAACTCCGACAACTCCGTTGACTAACATAAGAATCCCTAGGACTCAACTAAACCTAGAGCTCTGATACCAACATTTGTCATAGCCTAAATTTTGGGCCATGATCGACGCATGGGCCCAATGGCCATAGCCCACTAAGCCCAAGCAAGCCTCTTTATGCAATTTCGATCATCATTCCCAACCATCATTTCTAAAACCACGTATTGTAATCCTCTACTATAATTATTTCAGTAACCTTTTATAGCAACCCAATATTCACATTCGTATTATGTTAAAATAATGTTGCTCATTTGCCAGCCTATAATGACATCAGTAATCAAATATACATATTTGATTTTTCTAACATGAATCTGAGTGGTCTACATTACTTATATGTATACATAAGCATACGACTTTTGATCGTCAGCAGAGTGACCGTGGGTGAAGGCACAGCTACTGAGATGCCATAGTACCTACAAAAAAGGCGAGCACATGTGTGCGACTCAATCTAGGTCCCAACTACCTCCAAATCTGAAAACATGAATTTTAAAAACGTGAGTATAAAACTTAGTGAGTGAACATAAGAAGGGAACAAGTAATCAATAGGAAGAATTTGGAAATCATGATGCACTTGTTTCAAAAACAATGCAATTGATTTAGTTTCTTACTAAACATCCCTCATTTCAAAATTTGATTAATAACCTCATAGTGTTGCAAAAACCCAAAATCAATCCATGAAGTTAAATGGGTGAAAAATATGTCAAAATCAAGCAAGGTAGCAAGCATGGCAGCAAGTTTCTTGCTGCAGCGAGATTTAGGCGGCCAAAACAGAAAGTTTCTAGCTGTAGCGAGAAATAGTGTTAGTTTGCATGTGTTTTAGTTTTTTTAGAATATCTCCTGTTAAAGAAGTGTAATTGACCTGATTTTTAAACCATTAGAAACCTAAGAGATAGGGCTACAACTTTGATGTTTACCACTTTTCCCAGTTCGGACGGAAAGGTAGTCAAAATCTTCATTGAAATGAAAGCACTACATTAGAACCCGAGAGTTTCTAGTTGCAGCGAGATTTATTTTTGCTGCAGCGAAATTTCCTCACTGCAGCAAGATTCAATCTCGCTGCAGCGAGAAATAGGGCTGGTTTATGCCCCCACCACCCGAGAGTTTCTCGTTGTAGCGAGATTCAGGGTAAATGACAAATAAAGGGTTTTCACATGCCACAAAATCCATCTTTACCATATTGCACATCAAAGTGAACACATTGAGAATACTCAAGTTATCAACATTCAAAATAATCACATATTATAATCATAAACTTGCCATCACATATACATATATAAACATATATCAACAAGTACACCACCCCACTTCATTTATCGTCATAGCCGGGTCATCATCTGTGAGACCCTGTCAAGTTCGATTAAAAAATGGTATTGTATCGAGTGGTACAACTAAGTTAAATCGAGCCTTGAACTAGTTCAAATATAAATTCTAAGAGGAATTTGAAAATTTTAAAACCCACAGAATGGCTTAGAATAGTGATTCGAAGTTCAAGGTCCAGATTGGAGTCCATTAGGAAAATTGACCGATTAGGGACAAAACAGTCATTTTACCATTTGATGATAAAATGGAGATTTTTAGCCAATATTTGATCACATTTGATCAAGAATAATTATATGAAATATAATTATGATTATTGAAGTATAAAATGATGTTTAGCAATGAAAAATTGTGATTCTCGGTATTTTTGGAGAACAAGGGCAAAATGGTAATTTTACCACCAAAGGACTAAACGAAAATTTTTATAAAACGATTTTTGCTCCATTTGGTTAATATTGATTAATATTAGTGTTATTTGAGGTTGAAAAGTAAAAATAATGTGATTCCGGTACATTTCGGAGTATAGGGGCAAAATCATAATTTTTTCGTCCTGAGGGCAAATCGGTAAATTTTTCACCCCAACACCTGTCATGACCAAGGGATTTTAATTGTTGTAGGATTTGATAAATACCAGAATATTTGTGGTGGAAAATTAAGAAGAAAAAGTCAAAAAGTTAAAAAAATTAGGCCAATAAGCATGTGACACGTGACATGCTTGATTATTTTATTATTTTCTATAGAAATCAGCCCATTAAATCCCCAATTCTCTCACCATATTCGGCCTAGGCAACCAGCAACAAGAAAAAAGGAAGAACAAAGGGAAAAACAAGAAAACCTAGGTGGAAATTCAAAGAAAAAGTGAAGAAATCAAGGAAACAAGCTAGGTAAGTTAGAATTTCTTTAATTCTCCTTGATACCTAGCTTACCCATGCTTTTGTTCTTGATTT
>NC_030852.1:7456277-7458149 GCF_000208745.1 Theobroma cacao
ATACCATTCTCCAATTTGTCAAATTTGATCTAAATTCTCTCAAAATCTCAAATTTTATCCGTGGGTGGCAAAATTACGATTTTGCCCTTACACTCCAAAAATCACCAGAATTAAATTTTTTCACTTCCTATCATTAAATTATACTCCAAATAGTTAATCTTGGTCAAAAATTTCACTCCATGATCAAATTATGATCTTAGGTGGCAAAATGACGATTTTGCCCTTGAATATCAAAATTTTTAATTTTACCCCAAATGAACCCTCGAACTTCGAACAATCATTTTTAGTCATTCCTGGACTATAAAATATTAAATTTCATCCTACAATTCCTATTTGAACTAGTTCGAGGTTAAATCAATTTAAGTGTACCATTAGGTACAATATCGGGTTTCGTCTATTCTTAGGTGCTTTTCTAGCGTAATAACATGCTACTCAGTGCATGTATGTCATGACATGTATTTATGAGTCGGGTTTTACAGCTATGTTCACACCCGAAAAAAGGTGTGTGTATGCATGATATGATAAATTTATTAAGCAAAGGTAAATGGATAGGCTTGCTTGGGCTTAGTGAGATATGCTCATTGAGCTCATGCACCGGTCATGGCTCGAGAAATTGGGCTGTGACACTCATCAATCACAAGATTCTGCACGTTGTTCCACATAGCTAGCTTCGTCTGCTTCTTCAGTTGCTGCCTCATCTGGCCGGGAGGCTAGTGGATCGAGAGGTAGAGGTGCTGGTACTTCTTCTTAGGGCAGGCCATCTAGGTCCGGACATCAGAGTTCTGTTGGTAGAGGCCAGGCGAGGGTGTTTGCTTTAACAAAGCAAGAGGCCCAAACATCCAATGCCGTGGTCTTAGGTATTCTTTCAATTTGTGATATGAATGCTCGAGTCTTATTCGATCTTGGTGCTACCCATTCTTTTATCTCTCAATGTTTTGCATCTCGGTTGGGTAGAGATCGTGTTAGGAGAGAGGAACAATCAGTGGTGTCTACTCCTTTAAAGGATATATTTGTGGCCAAATGGGAATATGAGTCTTGTGTAGTACGAGTCAAGGACAATGACACTTTGTTAAATTTGGTGGTGTTAGACATTTTAGACTTTGATGTGATCTTGGGGATGGATTGGTTATCACCCTGTCATGCTAGTGTAGACTGTTATCATAAATTGGTTAGATTTGATTTCCCCGGTGAACCATCATTTAGTATTCAGGGGGATAGGAGTAATGCTCCAATCAATTTGATATCGGTCATTTCTGCTAGAAGATTATTACGATAAGGTTGTATAGGTTACTTGGTCGTGGTAAGAGACACTAAGGCGAAGGTTAGAAATGTTAGTCAAGTGTCGGTGGTGAAGCAGTTCGTGGATGTATTTCCCGAGGAGCTATCAGGTTTACCTCCCAAGCGGGAGATTGAATTTTGCATAGATTTAATTCCCGACACTAGACCTATATCCATACCCCCATATAGAATGGCACCGGCAGAGCTTAAAGAGCTTAAGGATCAATTAGAGGATTTGTTGGATAAAGGCTTCATCCGTCCTAGTGTATCCCCATGGGGAGCACCGGTGTTATTTGTAAAGAAGAAAGATGGGTCACTTAGGCTGTGCATTGATTATCGACAGCTTAATAAAGTGACGGTGAAGAATAAGTATCCTTTCCCAAGGATAGGTGATTTATTTGATCAACTACAAGGAGCACAATGTTTTTCTAAGATAGATCTGTGATCTGGGTACCATCAGTTGAGAATCTGAAATGAAGATATACCCAAGACCGCATTTCGAACAAGATATAGGCACTATGAGTTCTTGGTGATGTCATTTGGGCTCACGAATACTCCTGCAGCCTTTATGGATTTGATGAACCGAGTGTTCAA
>NC_030852.1:7466638-7480296 GCF_000208745.1 Theobroma cacao
GTTAGTAAACTAAATACGTAGTAATATATATATATATATATATATATATATTAAAGTTTGAAAATGTTTTCAAAACATGGGTTCAATCACAAACATATTTTTCACCTTTAAAAGTAGTAATGGAAATCATGTCAACCAAGTAACTCATCAAATCATGCTTTTAGCTTTATATACTAAAATAATTTGAAAGTGGTGTATCCACTCACCTTTTAGGAGCGAATCAAATCTTTTCTCGACTTTCGATGAGTACTCAACTTCTCCAAAATCACTAGTCTTTTCTTTCGTGCCTAGCAACATGTAAACGGGTATAGATATCATTCCTAGCATCGTAAATTGTATTCTAACCAAACCTTGAGTATAAATTTTTAGCCAAACTTCTTCTGTTCTTTATTTAAATTTGTTGTTTATATTTTAACCATAGTCTAGTCTCTAAAACTTATTTTTATTAAGGGTAACATTACCTTAGTGAACCCACTACGTTGGAAAATGCTTGAAACCTAACATTAGAATTTAAAAACCACAACTTTAGGATTTAACAGAAACTTTGGAGTAAAACCCGTAAACTTCAATGTTGAAAATTCATTCCTTTACCTCAAAAAATGTTGGAAAACAAGTTTAATGGCTGTAAATCAAGTTGCTCTTGAAGAAAAATGAATTTGAAGCTTGAAGGAAGGTTGAAAAAGTTGAGAGAGCTAATAGAATGGGTTAGTGGCTGAGTATTCAAGAAAAATGATTAGGTCTCAAAATTTGTGATGTATTTATAGTTAGAAGAGTGCAAAAAAAAGTTTAACCTTTTATTTTTTCGAAGTCTAATGCTTTAGTATCGATACTTTGAGCTTGGGTTTTGATACTTTTGAAAACAGTTTTGTTTAGGAGGGGTATTTAACTTTAGTCTTGAGACTTCTTGTGAAAGTATTCATACCTATGTTTCTAGGTAGCAAGTATCAAGACCTTTAATTAAAGTTTCAAGACTTCATTCTTTCAAAGCATAAGGCATCGATACTTCATAGCCAAGTCTCGATACCTTGGTTCTAGGATGCCTAGAAAAGCCTATTGAGTTTATTTACATTTAATACCATTTAAGTAAAAGCAAATAAGCAAACACCTCATAGTTGGATTCAATAAAAATATAAAAAAAATAAAATTTAAAAAGAATCAAAATTTAAATTTTGGTTTCAAGAACAAAATCGAAAAAGTTTGATTGAAATGAAACTTTGGGCTCTCATTTATCATAGCAAATGTACTTCAAAAATTATGAAAAAATAATTCTAGGTTATATCAATACCAAAGAAACCATTACTACCATTTTTTATTTTCATTAGATTGTTTTATAAAAATCACATATTTTGATCCTTTTCAAACTTTAAAATTTTTTATTTCAACAGTGACAATCAACCAAGGTGACAACTACAAAAGATAAAAGAATATGTGCAAGGAATTATAACTAATAAATGAAATCATGCATAATAGATGTTAAAAGCTCACTTAAGTGTTCACCCAACGATCCACTTGTAAAAGTTGGGAGTTTCATGCCTTCGCCTTTTTGTCATGATGCTTGGTAAATAGCAACTTTTCTTTCATAGAAAATATCATTTAATCAAGTCATGTATAATTTACCACATGAACAGAAAATGCCAATTGCTATTAAATTTGACCATCCTTGATTTTCTATTATGAATAGAGTTTATGTGAATATAATAAAAGAATCAGTTTTTTTTTTTTTTTGCATACAAATTAAAAGATAAGAGCCTTTTTCAGATATAATGAAAATTCAAAGAATTAGTTACAAAATTATTTATTCAAGAGCTTTTTTGTTAATTAACCATTCTTCTTATTTTTCACCATTTATTTGGTATATACAAATATGAGCAATAAGCTTAAGTAGGTTTATTTTAGAGGAACTTGTGAAAAATAAGCCTCCTCATAAGGTGATTTAAAAAATAACCACCCATATAAAGTTATCTGTTTCTAGCAAAAAAGAAGCATGGGTAGACCAAAATGCCCTTAAAAACATCATGGCAACTTAATCTCTCGATATCTCCCTCATGCTAGAGAGAAAATAGAAAAAAATGCTCTACTATTTGAGCTTGCTCATCTTTCTCTCTCAACTCTCTAAACTGTATCAACTCTGTCAACTCTCTGTTAAGCACCATCGTCATTAGCTCTCTGAACTGTATGAGCTCTGTCAACTCTCTGTTGAGCACCATCGTCATCGAGCTATGGTCTATTTCTCGACATCTGGCCATATTGCTGTTAATAAACATACCCTATAGCAGAGCTGACATCAAGGTATGTTATTGGGTTTATTGCTGCAACACATAAATTTCTGAAACTTTTTGTGTAAATTAGAACATGGATTAGAAACATTGCCCAGAGTTATTACACGCCATGCATCTATAAAGCAGATGGCACGTAAAAAATATACTAAAATAACATGTGTTAGCACATGGCATGTAACATTTTTATTTAACATGGCATGTAACATGTTATGAACATGGCGTGTAACAATTTTTGAACTTGCATGTAACATTTTTGAACAAGGCGTGTAACAATCTTTGAATTTGCATGTAACATTTTCTAAACATGGCGCGTAACATTTTTTAAAAATGGCGTGTAACAACATGACTGACAATTTCTAGACCACGGCATGTGATGTGTAAAATGATTGACAATTTTTTTTTTATTTTCAAAATTTCAGTGGGGTTTCAATTGTGCGACTTGTGATAAGACACGGTGGTCAGTGGGTGGATGGCATTTACAAAGGTGGTGAGTCACGAATCCAGGCGGTTAGGAGTGATTTGTCGCTTGTGGGCTTGATAAAGCTGGTTGAAGATGTTGTTGGGGTGAACTCAGAAATTGACGAGATTGAGTTACATGCATTGATCAGTGCACGCAGAGAGCTATCACGACCAATTATTAAGGACAATGAGGATGTTGTATTAATTCTGCTAGAACAGAGGAATGTTCCAGTTGTGTATGTCAGCATTAAGGGACGTCAAACAAATGTTATGTCACATGAAGAAGCTGAACAACATGGTAATTAGCTCAATCAAAATGAGATTTACAATGCTTCACATATACCACAGTATTCGGTCCGTAACCCACAATAATGGCAATTGACGTATGCACAAGAGTTTGTGTAGCTCGATAGACACACGACATTCACAGAACAATTGGTTGCACAATTCCGATCAAGATGTGCATTGAACCAATTGCTTGCTTCTGTCCAACAAATGCAACGATTGGGTGATACTATAGAGGGTGTAATGGCATTTTCAAATTAGAATGTGGCACTTGAGGACAACACTGCGACGTTGGAGGGTGACATTATGACACTCGAAGATAATATTGAATCTGATAAGGGAAATGAGGATTTGTTCCCTGCCAGTGAAGATAGATTTGATGATAATTCAGATAATGGGCCTGATGAATGGCATGATGAGAGTTCAGATGATGACTGGCTTTATGACAGTGACATTCCAATTTGCAATAATGTTGAAGGCGAAATGGAACCTGTTGGAGGTGTTGATGTAGGAGATGTTTAGTGTGATGACCCCATGTATAATAACTCTATCGTTGATGAGAACGGGATTTGTTCCCTTGATACATTGCTCCATGATAGTTATCAAGAAAGGGGAAATGCAGGGATATCTCGTACGTGGATAATTCCAGGTGCAAAAAGGTTCTTCTTCTAAATAATTACCACTAAAGAGTCGACATGTACCGATGATCGCTTATACAAAGCAAGAATGTTTTCCTCGAAGGCCAAGTTAAAACGAGCTTTGAACATGTTGGCTCTAAAAGAATAGCTTGGGATAAAAGTAAAAAGGTCATGTAAAGGTCGTTATGAGGTTGGTTGCAAGGACAAGGCATGCAAGTTTGGTGTGCATGCAACGAAGTTACTTGAAGAAGAATATTGGCAAGTTCAGACATTCCATAAAGTACACACGAGTATTGTCAATGGTTTGCAAGGGCAATTTTCAACTACGAGTGCCAAGATAATTGGTGAACTTATGTCACATAAGCTTTAGGCTAATGGAGTAGTATTGAGACCTAAATACATAATTGGTGAGATGAAGGTTCAGTGGGGATTGGAATGCTTATATGGTAAGGCCTAGCAAATGAAGAAGTATGTAGAGAAGCTTGTTTTCGATCCTTCGGAGGAGTCATTTCAATTATTATCCTCATATTTTTATATGTTGGACTAAGAAAATCCTAGCACAGTCACCATAGTGGCTACTGATGAGGTAGAAAGATTCAAATATTGTTTTTGGTCATACGAGGCTTGTATTCGGGGGTTTAGGGATGTAATGCATCTTATGGTTGCAATTGATGCGACACATATGAAAGGTAGGTTCAGGGGTGTTCTGTTTGTAGCTGTATGCAAAGATGCGAATGAGTGCGTACATCGAGCTGCATTTGGCATCGACCATGTTGAGGATGAAGACTCATGGACGTGGTTTCTTAGCAAGTTGTGTGATGCGGTTGGTTGTCTTAAAAACATTATGTTCATTTCTGATCAGCATCTCAGCATTGAGAAAGCAATCCAAAATGCATACCTAGAAGCGCACCACGGATTATGTGGTTACCACTTGAAGAAAAACTTTAAAAACAAGTTTAAGCGCGACGACGTTTTTATGACTTTTACCCTTGCTCGAGCTTGCTATAAGGTTTTCGATTTCAACAGACATATGAACTAACTCAAGCAGATTCACACGGGAGCCCACACTGACCTTATGAGAATAGGCCCTAAGAGATGGGCACGTGCACGTTCATTGGCAAGGCGATACCAATTCTTGACATTCAACATTGCTGAATGTGTTAACTCATGCTTGAAACATGCAAAACAAATGCCAATCACTGTTTTGATCGAGTTCATCCTAGACATGTTCCAGTGTTGGTTTCATGATTGGTACGAGGAGGCCGTCAAGGTGACCACTCCCCTCAGCCCTAGGGTTGCCAGGCAGTTGAGCAAATGGTTCACTAATGCACATCGATTTATAGTTAAACCTATCAATCAAGTGGAGTTTGAAGTTAAAGACGGGAAGATGGACGTACTTGTAAACTTGTCCACGAAGACGTGTTCATGTTGTGAATTTCAAATAGATTTATTGCCATGCAGCCATGCCCTTGTAGTAATAAGGTCAGAATATATTTATTTCTTATTTGAACCCTAATTGACATAACATTTACATTATGCTTGAACATTGAGTTCATTGTATTTTTCAGTAAATGCAAATGTGAAGCCGTTGAATTTTGCGCTGACAACTACAAGACAATCGTTTTGATGGAGGGTTATGCAAGGTCCATTTGCCCGGTAGGGCATCCCAGTGAGTGGGACATCCCCCCTCATGTGAAACAATTTGTAATGTTGCCACCACCTTGGCGAGGCCAAGCGAAAAGACCTAGGAGGATAAGGATTCCATCGGCTGGTGAAGGCAGTCGAGCACAAAGATGTTCATAATGCAAGAGGTACGGGCATAATAGACAAACTTGCCCATCCCTATTTGCAATTCCATCCACAAATCCGACAGCATGTCCAACTCAATCGGTGCCTCCACGAGTGCGACGACTGAAAGCATATTCAAGTTGCAGATAAATTGACAAATGCAATAATTGTCCAATATAAAGGACAATGTCTGAAAACGTAAGGTGTATTGTGGATGAAGACAGCTTGTCGGCCTAACTAAATGTGTGAGCCATGTGTAATACCTTTCTGACAATTTCCTCTTACAGTTTCTTACATTCATTCATATTTTGTTTTTGTTAGTTTTTTCTTATAGATGAGTCTTTATTTTTTGATTAATTTTGTAGATATATTATTTGATTATTCATTTCATTTTTTCGGTAGATCTGAGCAGTGAATAGACTTACGAAGTCCCTATACTACTTGTGTAGATTATTATTGATATGATTATTAATAAGCCAAATATATATACAAAATAAAAAATTATATATATACATATTTTTTTATCATATTTTTTTACTTAATTATTTGATTGTAGAATATGTAAATTAATTTATCATTTTCGCAAAAATTAAGTTTGAATTCTCCTTTTAGAAAAAATAAATTTGTACAAATTTCATATTTGACGTCAAATTTAGATGAATAACTTGTATTACGTTCAAATAAAATAATATAAAATGACTAAAAAATTTCTTTCTTCTGCTATTTATAATAATAAAGAAAATGTTTTATTTAACTTTGTTTTTTACTTGAGCTAAAGTCAAATAAGGAAAAATATGTTAATTTAGTGTTTTCTGATTAAAAAATTGAAAAATAGAGATATGGAGTTATCGATGATTATAAAATTAATTCCTCATTCTGACTTACTTAATTTGGACATGACAAACCTCTTATTACAACCATAGAATTCGAGTTCCACGCTTATAATTATTTATTCATTTTTTATGTTTTTATTTTGTTGAATATTTTAAGTTGAAATTTCCTAGATTAAAGATTGTATTCCTGGTTGATAAAGTTAAATATAATTGTTAATATTGGTTCCATCTTATGTTATTAATAATTTTTTGTTTGGGTTTTGAAATGCATAATTTAAATTTAAATTTAGTTGAATTTGATTGTGGTATTTGAATTCAAATAAAATCATTTTATAAGAAATTTTGAGTAAATTTAAATAAAAGGTAAATTCGGTAAAAATTGAATAATTTCAAACAAATGTGTATTTGTAAATAAATTGTGAAAGGAGTTGTAACTAAACGGTCAAAAGATCAAGGAAGTCCCTATACTCACTTATTTCGACCAATTTAGTCCTCCGACTCAAAATCGAATCAAAGCAATTTAGTTTCTTGATTTTGGAAATTTCTTTAATTTAGTCCCTCCTTGGAATAGTGGATGTGGTGCTGACGTCGCAAACTTGGCTAACGTGGCAACGTATGTGTAACTGGTTGAATGATGTGGAGGTCCCACATCATAGCATATGCTGATGTGGTGGTACCATATCACCTGATGATATGACGTGGTAGTGACATGTCATATTGTCAGATTGTGTATGGCAGCGGTACAGGGACTAATGTGAAAAACATTTCGATGTATGACGATGAAAATGAGCGAAAAAATATATGATGCTAATAAAAGATATGCCACGTCACCGTTTTGATCAGATGGTATCGGGGTTGAGATATGGCTTTTAGGTTCTATTTCTCATTAACCCTGATAATTATCCCTAAACAGTGGCTAAACCTTAAACCAACCGGTATCCATGTTAGAGCCATTAACCTTTGAAGTTCCGATATTGAAACCTAGGCTAAAAACTAAACCTAAACCTGAAATCGAGAAAGCTGATGGCTGAAAGCTTAGGAGAAGGAAGAAAATCGAGAGAAGGAAGGGGAAAGGAAAAGGAAAAGGATGCTGGAAAGGAAGAGCGCGATACGGTTTCAATATGTTGATGATAAATAGTATTAGGTTATGTTTTTAATGTTTACTGATATAGGGTTTTGTTGTTTCATGTTTTATTGTTGCTAATGTATTTGTTTATAGTATTAGGCTGTGTTTTTAATGTATGCTGATTTGGCTTTGTTTTCTTAATTTGTTATTGGGGCTGATGTGTTACATAAGACAAACTATAGGCAAAAAGTAATGCACCAAGATTCTCGTTGATTTAGTTTCCAACTTTGGCAGATTATATGACTTTATGTGGACAGTTTATGGTGGTTAGGCCACATAAAGAGGAGTATGATGTTGTTGGTAATAGATTATCCATTTTGAACACATGGTTGACAGTAATATGTCAAAGTGTGTATAGAACATTATAATATGACCCTTCAAACATATTGGTAAATGAAATTGACATGCGAGGATGTGATTAGAAAAAAAATTGATTAGATTCAGTTTTTGTTGGATTTGTTTACTTGTAACTTTGAATTGGCCATGCCTAAGTCTATATGTTGTTGAGATGTAGTATATTCCTGTGTCTATTATTTTGATTAAATTTTTTCAGCATTATTACTTAGCATTCTATTCTTCACACCCTTAATTGGCACATACAATATTAATGTTCAATTTATGGTCATCCCCTTGATTTGTATTTGATTTAATGTATGCTGATTGGGTTAGAGGAATTAGAGGAGGAAGGGCCATTTGAATCAACAGCTGCAGGTCCATCAAAAGGTACTGGACTCCAATTTAAAGCTGTTGGTGGCTCATCTGAAGCTTTTGGAGGCCCATTCAAAGCTGGTGACGGCCCATCTGAAGTTGCTAAAAGCCAAGTTAAAGCTACTGGCGGCCCATCTGAACTTGCTAGAAGCCAATTTAAAGCTTTTGGTGGCCTTTTCGAAGTTGTTGGAGGCTCATCCAAAGCTGGTGAAGGCCCATCCAAAGTTAGTGGAGGCCCATTTGAAGTTGCTGGAGATGATGGTGTTGGTCCCAAATAAGTATGCTCGAGAGGGGTGAATAACACTTTTTGGCTTTACTAAACTTGATTTCGACTTGAAGGTCAATGATGAGAAATTTGATGCAAGATGAAGGAACGATTTTAGAAAGAATGAAAATGAAAAATAAAACAGATGAGACAATACTCAAAGATTTATAGTGGTTCGGTCAAAGACTTACATCCACTACTTTGATTGTTCAACCAAGGATTTTTCAAACCAAATCACTAAAAACAATGGAATTCCCAAGCTCCCACCAAGCTTTTTCAATGGCTTTTCACAGTCTCAACCACAACCTTTAACAATGATTTTTCCTGAGATCAACCGAAACCCCAAACTAACTTTTCCTAGGCTGAGTTAGAACCTATACACTCAATCAAGCTAACCCAAGCTTGATTAGTCCCCTAAGAGTGTCTCGCACACTCTTAGTAATCAAGAAGAATAGAAATAAAGAAATACCTATGATCACTAACCTAATCTAAATGTTACAAAGTGAAGTGCTTAATTCTATTACAAGTATTGGGGTGAAGTGCAGAAAGTATGTAGAGAATTTCTTGTTGTTTTTGAGCTCTTTTTGATCTTGGAAGCCTTTGATATGCTTCTTAGCCGTTATGAGTGACTTATATAGTTGGAAATCAACTTTGATGGATGTTTGATAGTTTCTGACTGTTGGGAAATGGTTTGGAGTAGTTCTAGCCGTTAATCTGTCTTTTAGTATTCAAATTCAAATCTTCAGACAAAATGTTCTTAGTCGAGTAACTATGCTTCTTTGTCGATTAAGTCGTCTCTATCTCTGAACCCAGCTTTTGGCAGTGAGCTCTTAGTTGACTAACAATACTTCTTAGTCGATTAAGTCGTCTCTGTCTCTAAACCTAATTTCTTGCAGTAAGCTTTTAGTCAACTAACAATGCTTCTTAGTCGATTAAGTCATCTCTATTTTTGAACTGGCCATCTTCATTCTTGAGTTTTAGTTGACTAACTCCTTTCTTTATCCAACTAAGAGGCTTCTGTTTTCTCGTTCAATTTTAGCTCCTCATTTTTATGAGATTTGATATTTACTTTGTAGTGATTAATCTATTATTAGCATACATTTTACATCCTGCACACTCAAGTAGCATAGTTCGACATAAATGAGTGGGAATGTTTTATTATCATCCAAAACTAATGGAGCCAACAATCTCCCCCTTTTTGATGATGACAAAACATTCCTTGATTAACAGCATAGTGTCTATTAGATCCTTTTTGTCTTGCACCAAATGAGGATTTTCTCCCCTAGAGTATGTGCTCTCCCTTAGAGTATGCATGATTTTATTATTCATTTTAGCAAGTTTTTATCAATTTCTTAAAGAAAATGACAGGTATAGATTCAACCATTTGACAGAATATTTTTATACAGCCTTACAAAATAATTAGCTATAGGCGACAGAAATACCATTCATTGTCATCAGCATATTTTCAAAAAATCATATCCATTCCAAAAATAAATGCCATTAACCATCCAACAGAGATTCATATATCATAAAAGCATAAGCAGCATCCATTTTCATTTTAAAACAGTTTCCATTCAGAATTCAACAGAACAACCATAAAAATAAGTTATCAGCATCCATTTTCAACCATCAGTACACAAAATAATATAAACAGCCCAATATCAACAAGTTATCAGCATTCAGTTTTCAACCATCAGTACACAAAATAACATAAACAGCCCAATATCGTCAGAGTCAGATTTAGTTTCCTAAATTACTTCTAAATCACTTTTACTTTCTCTTTAAAATTCTTCTACTTTCTATCTCCCCTAAGCTTTCTATCACATTTCTCCCCTTTTTTGTCATTAGCAAAAAACATGAGTGGTTAACTGGTTTGAGAATAGTCAGAGGGGGTAGACTCATTAGTGCCAAAATGGACATTGAGGGCTTCAAGAGATGGCATAGGTGATGATCTTTTTGGTGAGGAGTCAGGGGAGGATCTGTCTAAAATTTGGAGTGGATCCTAAGTAGATGATTTGATTGAGGGTTTGGCTTTCTCAGCTATTCTTGAAGACTTTCTTCTCTTGAGAAATTTTATCTTTGTTGCCATGGTCTTCTTGCCTTTACTAGCAGGTTTGGGTTTAGCTTTGGTGGAAGCAGCTGCTTGCCCTTGTTCTGTATCAGTAGGTCCACTTTCTCTGGCAATGTAAACTGACTTAGGAGAAGCCCTTATAGATGCTGACTTCTGATCTTTATTCTTTGCTGCTTCTTTTTTTGCTTGTTCTTCTCTAACCATTTGGTGAAAGACATCCATTATTGAAACTTCCATAGAGTTATGAGGAGATGGTTTTTCTGGTTGTGGTTCATCATGTGATGGAGAGTTGTCATTAAAAGATCCAAGTACTTCAATGCCTTCATTGGATTTTTCTTCATTTTGAGGCTTATAAGTGAGAGATTTCCTTACTGGAACAAATTCTCGTTCATCCCCTTCAGCTTGGAGGATAGGACTTTCAGCAGCTTGTTCTGCTGGTGTTGGACTTGGTGTTGCAGAAGTGTCTTCAGTTGCAAGACCAGAAGGTGTTTTTCCTTTTTCTTTCATTACGTTTTCCAACTTTTCCAACTTATCTTCAATTTTTTGTATCCTTGCAGACTGGTTAGTGAGTTTCCCAAAAACTCTCATTAGCAAATTTAGAATCATTTCATTCAAAATCTAGGAGGAAGCTGTCTGAGTAGGAATGGAATGCTCATCCCTTGGAGTAATCTTAAGGGTCTTGACAAACTTTTCTCCTTCTAGTTTGTACCCCATCTTTGGCAAACTTCCTAGATAGATTGCCTTGTCCTTGCTTTTCACTTGGTCCATTTCATATCTTGAACTCTATATGCCTTTTTTCATAATCAGAGAGGTAATTATGTTTCCATACAGCAAATTTACCTTATCAACTTGACATGTTCCTTTCATCCTTTCTACCATGAATTTGCCTAAGTTAAGGGGAGTAGCATTAAAGGCATGCTCTATTAGCCACATATCTTGAAGGCTTATATAGCTGAAGCTACCGCTTCTTCCATGAATTGTAGAGGCAATGAAATAATGCAGGATCCTAATCTGAGGGCTTTTAATGAAACTAGCATAACATTTGGATGAATATATTTCTTTTTTCCCTGTTATTATTTCCCACAGAGATGAGGGATCATAATCTTTAGGAATTTCATATTCTCCCTTTTCACACTCAACTTTGAGCAGACTTCCCAAATCTATGGCCCTGGCCACAAACTCTTTTCCATTCAGGAACACAGACCATCATCAACAAAATCCTCAGGTTCCTCAAGTTCATTTTCATCTAGTGCAATGCTAGCATAGAATTCCTTCATTAAGCTGGCACTATAGGTTCTATTATTGAAGACACTCAATTTCCTTAATTTTATCTCTTCAAAATAATCTGATAAACCCTCTTTAATTTCTGGCACCTCATTAAAGCTATCCCAGTCAATGTGTTTCCCACATGAAATTGGTGCATTCTCTATCTTCCTAAACCTATCCTCATGAGTTTTATTTCTAAATTTGGTGGATGAAAGAGTACCTTTTCTTATAGGTTTTTCTTTTTCCTTCTTTTTCTCTGATTTCTATTCTTTCACTTTCTGTTTCTTTTCAGTTTTCTCTATCACCGAGGCTGACTCATCCTTTTTCCTCTTCTTTTGAATCTCAGATGGTGGACTTTCTTTCATGGGTTGTTTTCCTTTCTTCTTTTCCAAAATATTACTGGGTAAAGTGGTTTTAGCCATCGATTTTGAGTGGTTTCAAACTTAGGGTTTGAGAGTTTGAGAGAAATGGCTTCTGATGTGAGAGAACAAAGCTGAGAAGTTAAGAGTGGTTTTTCTTCTTTAAAAAATTTTCAAACTCCCCCTTTTAAATACAGTCAGTTACCCCGTTTTTCAAATTTCAAAATTTTGCCTCTCTTTTTATTTTTCACTTAAGCGTTTATTTTTTTTTTCTTCTTCACCTGATATGCTTGCTCTTTTTCTTTTTATTATATTTTATCTTAGTTTCTTAACTAACTAAGTTTTGCTCTTATTCGACTAAGTCTATTAACAAAAAGAAACATAATGCTCTTAGTTGCTTAAGCGATTCTTTTAATCAACTAAGTACTTACTATCTTATGAATGAAAAGCTCACAAATTTTCCTAAAGCTCCTGTACATTAACCATTCCTAGATTTCTCCTAATTTCATAGAATCTTTCCTCATTCAGGGGCTTGGTGAATATATCATCTAATTGTTGCAAAGTGTTAACAAATTCAATCTTAATGTCTCCTTTAATCACATAGTCTCTAATAAAGTGATGTCTAATTTCAATATGTTTGGTCCTAGAGTGCTAAACCAGATTCTTTGAGATGTTTATGGCACTTGTATTATCACAGAATATTGGTACATTATTCATGGTTACTCTAAAGTCTTTTAATTGTTATTTAATCAATAAAATCTGAGCACAACAACTACCTAAGGAAATGTATTCAGCTTCAGCAGTTGAAAGTGCAATTGAGTTCTGTTTCTTACTTTACCAAGATACAAGCATGTTTTCTAAAAGCTGATAAGTGCCACTAGTACTTTTTCCATCTATTTTACTTCCTGCAAAGTCAGCATCAAAATATCTAATAAGATCAAAAGATGATCCTCTTGGATACCATAGTCCTAGACTTTATGTGTCCAATAGGTACCTAAAGATTTTTTTTACTGCAGTTAAGTGTGACTCTTTAGGTTGTGATTGAAACCGTGCACACAAGCATACATTAAATTGAATATTAGGTCTGCTAGCAGTTAAATAAAGTAGAGATCCAATCATAGCTCTATAAAGCTTTTGATCAACACTTTTTCCTCTCTCATCAGTATCAAGTTTGGTGGAGGGACTCATTGATGTGCTGATTGATTTCAGCTTCAGCATATCAAACCTTTTAAGCATGTCTTGAACATATCATGAACATACTGCAGCTGACGCTGTCACGACCTGGAACCTCCCTCGGGCCCATGACAACGGTCGCGATGTCCCGATTGACACTCATTATCCGAAATGCTAATTGAAACCCCGCAAGGCTAGCGAATCAGTTTCTTGCCTTTCCTGTGAGCAATCGTTGTTAAATATCGAGTTTTAAGAAAATACAAACTATTTTAGATCGAAAACAATCAAAATAAAATTTTTACCACATAGGGGTATTTTGGTCATTTTTACCAAAAAATTTCGAAACCTGATAAAGATACAACGTATGGTAGAAAAATATCCACTACAAATTAAAAATAAATTTTATAA
>NC_030852.1:7481999-7486129 GCF_000208745.1 Theobroma cacao
GATCTCTCTCCTCAAGCATGCTAAATGGAAACAAAGGCATAGGAAAGGTAGAAATCAAGCTAAAGTCGAAAAATCTTACCGTTAGATGTGTAAACGGGCAAAAAACGCGAATGCCCCTTTGAATTTTCTTGTTTCTCTTTGGTTTTTCTTTTTTTCTTCCTTTCCTCTCTATTTTCTCTCTTGTTCTCCCTTATGGTCAGCCATCACTTAAAATGGGGTTTAAATGGGCTGACTTTTTATTAAAATAATATTAAATCATTAAAAAGTGCCATGTGTCACTTTCCCATTGGCTCATTTTTAAAATTTCATCTTTTAAACTTCAATTTTTCACCACTTAACATACCATAGTTGTTCATACCAAAAATAAATAAATCCTATGATTTTGACAAGTTTTGGGTGGTGTAAATTACGATTTTTACCCCGAGACGATAAAATTACCGTTTTGCCCCTATGTTTCGAAAATTGCCGGAATTGAAAATTTTCACTTCCTATCATTAAATTATACTCCAAAAAGTTAATCTTGATCAAAAATTTCACTCCATGATCAAATTATTATCTTAGGTGGCAAAATGACGATTTTTCCCTTGAACATCGAAATTTTTCATTTTACCCCAAATGCACCTTCGAACTCCGAACAATCATTTTTAGTCATTCCTGGACTACATAATATTAAATTTTATCCTACGATTCCTATTTGAACTAGTTCGAGGTTAAATCAACTCAAGTGTATCGTTAGGTACAATACCGGATTTCGTTTATTCTGAAGTGCTTTCCTAGGGTAATAACATGCTGCTCAGTGCATGTATGTCATGACATGTGTTTATAAGGTCGGGTTTTACAATTCTACCCCCCTTAAAATAAAATTTTGACCTCAAAATTTCACTTACCAGATTCGATAAATAGATGCGGGTATTGGTTCCTCATCTGATGCTCTACTTCCCATGTCATTTCCTTCATTCGAGCACTTTTCCACAACATTTTGACCATTAAAATACTCTTGTTCCTCAGTACTCGATCCTTTCAATCCAAGATACTCACAAGTTGCACCTCAAACTTCAAATCGTCATGCAACTCGATCGAAGGTGCTTCGAGGATGTGAGAGGGATTTGGTACATATTTCTTAAGCATGGAGATATGGAAAACGTTGTGGATCCGATCTAACTCCGGAGGTAGTTCTAGTCTATACGCCACTGGCCCAATTCTTTCAATAATACGAAAAGGTCCAATATATCTTGGATTGAGCTTTCTTCGCTTTGCAAACCGGATCACACCTTTGATTGTCCAACAAGATATCATAATTTACCACAATAATATAATCAAATAAAACTTAATACCACAAAGCATTCAAATTATTACCTTTCCAAGGAGACACCTTAAGAAAAACTCTATCATCGACCTCAAACTCCAAGTCCTTTCTCCGTTTATCTGCATAGCTCTTCTGCCTATCCTGGGCTACCTTTAGCCTCTCTCGTATAACCTTGATCTTGTCATTTGTTAGATTGATCAATTCCACACTAACTAACTTTCTTTCACCCACTTCATCCCAATAAAGTGGAGTACGACATTTCCTTCCATATAAAGCTTCGTACGGTGCCATACCGATGCTAGACTGGAAGCTGTTGTTGTAAGTAAATTCCACTAACGGTAAGTGTCTATCCTAACTTCCAAGAAAATCCATGACACAAGCCCTCAACATATCCTCCATAGTCTAGATAGTCCTCTCTGACTGACCATCCGTCTGTGGGTGAAAAGCAGTGCTAAATTTTAATTTGGTTTCGAGAGCTTCTTGAAATCTCGGCCAGAATTGAGAAGTGAATCGAGGATCTCAGTCTGACACTATATAAACAGGAACTCCATGTAGCCTCAAAATCTCATCTATATAGAGCTGAGCCAGCTTCTCAATAGAGTATGTACTATGGACAGCTAAAAAGTGAGCGGACTTAGTCAACCGATCTACGATTACCCAAATTGCATCTTTTCCCCTCTATGTCCGCGGCAGTCCCAAAACAAAATTTATAGTTACATGCTCCCATTTCCACTCGGGAATAGGTAAAGACTGAAGTGTACCTGCTGGCCTCTGATGCTCCGCCTTAACTTGTTGACATACGAGACACTGTGCTACAAATTCTGCTACATCTTGCTTCATACCTAGCCACCAATAATTCTCCCTGATAGTTCTATATATTTTGGTGCTTCCAGGATGTAATGCATAGGCAAATGAATGGGCTTCTTCCATGATCGCTTGTCTTAGCTAGTTTCCCTCAGGAACACAAACTCGATCTCTAAACGTCAATACGTTATCCTCTTCGAATTTGAACTCACTGACTCCCCCATCGGTCAGTTTTTGAATTTCATTTCTTAACTCATCATTAGACCTCTGAATATCCTGGATCTGATCGAGTAACGAAGGTCGCACTATGAAGCTTGCCAATAAGGATCCATCCTCACCATTTCTCAACTGGACCCCAAGAGATTTCATCTCTAATAATGCTGAAAAATAACAACTCTGAAGTGCTGCTAAAGATAATGAAGACTTACGACTTAAAGCATCAGCTACAACATTCGCCTTTCTCGGATGATAGTCTATCACCAAGTCATAATCTTTTATCAACTCCAACCATCGCCTTTGCCTCAAATTAAGCTCCTTCTGAGTGAGCAAATATTTTAAACTTTTGTGATCTGTAAATACCGAACAATGCTCACCATACAAGTAATGCCTCAAGATTTTTAAAGCAAACACCACTACTGCTAACTCTAAATCATGGGTAGGGTAATTTGCTTCATGCCTCTTTAGCTGTCTAGAAGCATAAGCCATAACTTTTTCATCCTGCATCAGTACGCACCCCAACCCCAACTTTGAGGCATCACTATATATTACAAATCCCTTACCATTAACAGGAAGTGTTAAAACGGGAGCGGAGGTTAACCGATTCTTTAGCTCATGAAATCGATTCTCACAAACATCATCCCACACAAACTTAACTCTTTTACGAGTTAGACGGGTCAAAGGAGCTGTTATTAAGGAAAACCCCTGAACAAACCTCCGAAAATAACCGGCTAAGACGAGGAAACAACGAATCTCTGTCACTATCTTAGGTTGCTCCTATTGTAAAATTGCCTCTATCTTCTTGGGATCAACATATATTCTAGCTCCTGATACTACGTGTCCCAAGAATACCACTTCCTGTAACCAAAACTCACACTTCGAAAACTTTGCATACAACTGTCTTTCTCGCAAAGTCTGTAATACTATACGCAAGTGGGTAGCGTGTTCATCATTATCTCTCGAGTAAACCAGGATATCATCAATGAACATAATAACAAACTTGTCCAAGTAAGGGTGGAACACCCTATTCATGATATCCATAAAAGCTGTCGGTGCGTTAGTTAACCCGAAAGGCATGACCAAGAACTCATAATGACCGTATCGAGTCTTGAACGCTGTCTTGGGTACATCCTGTTCTTTAATCCTCAACTGATGATACCCAAACCTTAGATCAACCTTAGAAAACACTGTAGCTCCCTGTAATTGATCGAAAAGATCATCAATCCTCGGCAACGGATACTTGTTCTTACTGGTCATTCTTTTAAGTTGTCAGTAATCTATACATAACCGAAGTGTATCGTCTTTCTTTTTCACCAATAAAATCGGTGCTCCCCACGGAGATGTACTAGGGCGTATAAAACCCTTGTCCACTAACTCTTTCAACTGTACTTTCAACTCTTTCAACTCTACCAGAGCCATTCTATACGGAGGAATAGAGATAGAGGCAGTACCCTAAAATAAATCAATGGTGAATTCTAACTCACGATCGGGAGGAAGTCCCGGTAATTCATCAGGAAATACATCAAGGAACTCACTTACTACGGGGACATTCTCTAACTTAGGTTCCTCCCTCGATATATCAATCACGTGAGCCAAGTATGTCGGATATCCCTTTCACACCAATTTCAAAGCTTTGAGGGCCGAGATTACACAAAACAGTAATACTCGACGCTCCCCCGTAAATACCACTTCTGCTCCCTCTAAACTCTGGAGAATCACTTCTTTCTTAAAGCAATCCACCTTTGCTCGATGAGTGGACAACCAATCCATACCCAAGATCAAATCAAAGTCCCGAATCTCCAAA
>NC_030852.1:7490097-7526721 GCF_000208745.1 Theobroma cacao
TTAAATCATTAAAAAGTGCCATGTGTCACTTTCCCATTAGCCCATTTTTAAAATTTCGTCTTTTAAACTTCAATTTTTCACCACTTAACATACCATAGTTGTTCATACCAAAAATAAATAAATCCTATGATTTTGACAAGTTTTGGGTGGTGTAAATTACGGTTTTTACCCTGGGACGATAAAATTATCGTTTTGCCCCTATGTTCCAAAAATTGCCGGAATTGAAAATTTTCACTTCCTATCATTAAATTATACTCCAAAAAGTTAATCTTGGTCAAAAATTTCACTCCATGATCAAATTATTATCTTAGGTGGTAAAATGACGATTTTGCCCGTAAACATCGAAATTTTCCATTTTACCCCAAATGCACCATCAAACTCCGAACAATCATTTTTAGTCATTCATGGATTGCATAATATTAAATTTCATCATATGATTCCTATTTGAACTAGTTCGAGGTTAAATCAACTCAAGTGTACCGTTAGGTACAATACCGGGTTTCGTCTATTCTGAAGTGCTTTCCTAGCGTAATAACATGCTATTTACTGCATGTATGTCATGACATGTATTTATAGGGTCGGGTTTTACAGACACTATCATCCTGTCGATGCACTTTAGCTTTTGGCAAATGAATGTCCAATGGCATCGGCGTCAAATCCCATGTCTTCAGACGTGTTTTGTTGAAATAACAGGCTTGGTGGCAGATGATTGGCGTAATTGTCGTAAGGGGTGTCATCTGAGCCGCTCGCACTCTGTTATCCTTAGCATCCGAAGTTCTTGTGTAGTCCACCACCTTGATCGTCCACCTCACCAAGTCGATCTTTACTACCGCCCAATGCCCACCCACATTGCAAGGCGCAAAGATGAAATCAACATCTTCCCATTTTTTCCTATATGTCAGCTTCTCACCCTCCATGTACGCCTGCAACTCATCTAGAATTTCCATAGTTGACCGGGCATCTTCAGTTGGAAATGAGGTGTGTAGCATATGGATGGTGTCTTGTGAAGCATGTATACATTAGCTTACATTTAATGCAATCCACAACTTAGTATTTTTAGAATTGAAAATTTTTCAAATAAACTTACGAAGAATATTGTGTCAACCACACATGCACGGGTAGTGTACAGCTTCGACTTCGGCCTTGTCATCCACTTACAAAGTATGTTGAGGCATGTGTCTATATGTTCACTAGTCATTTCTTCTTTGGGATCCTCTAATGTTGTGAAAAAGTCTGCCCCTTGATCCCCTAAGATTCTGACATTATGCCTGCATATGTAACAAAATGAGTTTGAAAAGACTTGGTGGATTAATGTTTCATTAAAAAATAATATTTGCAATGTTATTTATGAGCTTACCTCGCACACTCGTCTTTCTTGAAAGCTTCATATGCTTCGACCGTTGTGCTCTTTACATCTTGACTGCTCACTAAGGGGTCGACATATGGGCTTGTCCTGTATTTGCTCACCATTTTCACCCGTGCCTACTCAGTTGAATCTGAAATTTCTGCTGCACGATGATGGATATCAATGACTCTAGTGACGACAATAGTGAGCCGTTGGCTTCAGGAGTGCTTTGAGGAATATGGTCCCCTCGTATTGCTACCTGCATTAATGCATCGGCCTGAGGAAGATCCTCTTCTTTAGCCATGACTGAGTGAAGGTCCCCCTCCCCTCCCGCAAATGCATCAATAACCGGATCGACCTTAGGAGCAGGGTCTCCCTCAACACCAACAACGTCATCGTGATTGTGTACACCAGGTTCATCATGGTGCCCATCATCAGCATCATCGTGGTCCTCACCAGCATCGTAAGATGAAGGATCACCGTACAGAATGAGACAAATGGGAAAATTCGTTAGCTCATATAATACCACAAACCATAAACTGAGAACAAAAAAATAGAACTACACCTACTAAACGTAAACGACCAATATATGAGCGAAGATAGAATAACGTACCTGTGATTTCAGGCCATCTATAATTCGAGCAATGAGGCAGTCCTTAAACGTTTGCATCACCATAGTCAATGATTGAATTGAAGCCTTCAGCTCCGACATGTCCTTTTTATACTGGTGCATGATTCGTCGCAGTTGACGCTCTTGACTACTCCGTCATTAACTCTTGTCGAATGGGTCAACTGCAATAACATATATTACTGTGTTATTCAATAATCATATATGGAATTATTGAACTTTAATATCCTTACCGGCGACTTGTTACCACTTTGCAGTTGAGCAAGACCGGTTGGTGGTTGAGAAGCTGTGGTCGCCTCCCTCAATTGCAATAATAGAAATTAATGTGTTACTCAATAAACATATGTGGAAATGTTGAACACAAACTGTTAGAACGGATCTTACCGACGAGTCGTTAGCATTGTGCGTCTGAAGAGGACCTCTCAGTGGTTGAGGAGCTATCGTCGCATGGTCCAACTGCAAACATAAATATGTTATTCGATAATCACATATGGAATTGTTAAACACAAACCGTTATAACCGTCCTTACTGGCTCCTTGTTAGCACTGTGAGTCTGAGGAGAACCTATCGGTGGTTATGGAGTTATTGTCGCATGGTCCAACTATAAACATAGATATGTTATTTGATAATCACATATGGAAGTGTTGAACACAAACCTTTAGAGCCGTCTTTACCGGCTCTTCACTGCCATTACCATGGTCATCACCTTCCTCCATCAACTCGGGACCAACAGCTCATCGACAACAGCAGCGGTGGTGTGCCTCCACTTCATGGAACCAGTGGCTATTTTGTGCTTCAAGTTTCTCCTATTTTCCCTCACACCTAAGCCCTAGTCCGCTCGATTCTCCATGTGCCGTATTGGCACATATTGGTGGCCCTCAGATAACGGGACATCAATGTCCACAAAATAATCTCGGTTGGCTTTATTTGGGGTGGGCTCCAAGGTCTCAATTGTCCACAACTACAAATAGGGATTATGATTAATTTTTAGGGAAAATTATTATACAAATTTATAGCAAAAATTAGTAGTTGTTCACTCACTTGCTGAGATGACTCCAACATCTCAACTGCCTTGTAGAAGTTTTTTGGCTTCCGGTTGCATTACCATTTGCACATACGTGGGTAAACGTCCTTCGGAGCAGAGAGGGCAACTATCTTTCGCAAGGCCGGAATTGCCTCAATTGCCCAGAACTGCAAGTCAAATGTAACCATTATCAGACTGTAAATGATAAACGATTGCAATCATAAATTATTATTGTGAGATCTCGACCTCTAGAGACCCTTAACTAAAAGTTGATGCGATAACACGGACTATGGGTAATTTCATCGTTTCTTCTAGTGAGCCCCTGAAAGTAGTTTTCTAATGTTATTTAGATCTAAGTAGGCCTAAGGAATGAATGAATGAGGGTAAGATAATGAAGAACATAGAAATAACGATAATTTTCACGATAAGGGTAAAATGGTCATTTTGCATCTCTAGTTGAAATTTTTAATTTTTCATGAACTCGAGCATTTCTAGACCCTTATGGACCTTGTCTTAGTGTCAAAGAAGTAAAAAGATTGTATAAAGGCAATGGAAAGACAAAATGACCTTGTTAAGGGCATTTTAGTAATTTCATGAGAAATAGATAAACATAAAGCATAAATATCTAAGTTTCTAGAAGGTTCTTCAAATTTCCAGTACTTCTTCTTCTTCTTCTTCTTCCTTTCCCACGTTTTTGTACCCCCTTATGAAAGCTTACTTTGAAACTTCCATATATTTCCTCGAGTTAACCCCGATTTTCATGTTTTTGTGCACCCTTTCACAAAGTTCTTTGTACTCTTTTACTGTTTCACCATAAAACCCTCAAAAAAACCTTTCCTTCTTATACTCTTTCACTAGCTGGATGTTCTAGAGAGAGACTTTTCACATTTGTTTGGAAGTTATTGGAAGAGAATTAAGCTACAAAGAAACCCTAAGGTGAGTGATGAACTAGGCTTGGTTTTAAGTTATTGATAATGGCTAGTAATTGGGATTATGAGCTGTTTTATTGTTGAGGTTGTTTATTCATTTTTAGTGTGATTAGAGTAGTGCAAGGAATGGCCATTTGATATAGTTGGAAGCCAATTAGGAATGACTAGTAGAACTTGAATTAGAAACTAGCCTTTGGAGTGATATTAATGTAAATTGGATTAGTTGTGATGTTTTTGCCCGTGATAGGTTCCAACGAGGCCCCACAGCCCCATTTGAACCAATAGTGGAGGTTAGAGTCAATTAGAGGTTTAACAATACCGATGAGTGAACTTGCATTTCAAAATTGTTTTGGAAAACTAGAATTATGTTGAGATGAATTATTTGCCTGATTTTATCCAACTTTTCATTAAAAAGGGGTGCTTGGGAATAAGCCCTTGATAAATGCTTTGATGTTGTAAACGGTGTGAAATGTGTAAAGAGGATGAATTCATGTGCTCCTATATTGTGTTGGTATACATATTTGAATGTATGTTGTGCAATTATAAACAATGTTGTATGATGATAATGAGGTGTGCGAGTAAGAAGTGCACACATGATGACATTGAAATGTACGAGTAAGGAGTACACATATGGTGGTATTGCCTTGTACGTGTAGGGAGTGCACAAGATCTGAGGAAGGCGGGGTGGTGTAGGTGTTATATATGATTATATCTATAGATATGTGATAGAATGTGTGTGATTGTAAAATATGATTGTAATGCATGTGAAATTTGGCATGGTGAATCTTGAGAATTTCCCATTTTCTTGCAAATTGATTTTTATTGCAACACCAAATGGATTTTAGTTCAAAGGAGGTCTTTTTTACACTTAGGTGCCTTGTGTTCCACCACAGCGAGAAACATTCAGTTTTGGCAGCCAACAACTCGCTGCAGCGAGAATAAATCTCGCTACAGCGAGAAACTTTCAAGTTTTGGTGCAGTGCTTTCACTTCGATGAAGATTTTGACCACTTTCCTGTCCGAACTGGGAAAAGTGGTAAACATAAAAGTTGTAGCCCGTCCTCTTAGCTTTCTAATGGTCAAAAATCAAGTCAATTGAACTTCTTTAGTGGGAGATACGATAGAAAAACTAAAACATATGCAAGCTGACATTGTTTCTCGCTGCAGCAAAAAACTTGCTGCCATGCTTGCTACCTTGCTTGATTTTGACATATTTTTCACCCATTTAACTTCATGGATTGATCATGGGTTTTTGCAACACTATGAGGTTATTAATCAGAGTTTGAAAGGAGGGGTTTTTAGTAAGATATTAAATCAATTGCATTGTTTTTGAAACAAGTGCATCATGATTTCCAAATTCTTCCTATCGATTGCTTGTTCCCTTCTTATGTTCACTCAAGGAGTTTGTACTCACTGTTTTCAATTTCATGTTTTCAGATCAGGAGGTAGTTGGAACCTAGGTCGAGGTGTCCACGTAGTTTCGTCTCTTTGGTAGGTATTTTGGCATTCAGTAGCCGCACCTTCACTGTGGTTACTCCGTTGAAAGTCAGGAGTCATTTTGTTTTATGAATATGTTCATGTGATGTAAAGTACTAAGATATGTGTCTTAGACAAAATATGTATATTTTTAACTGTTAATGCCACCATGAGTTGAAATGTTAACATAATTTTGGGTTTATATCAATGAAATTCTTGATTACTATAGCCTATTATTAAAGTGATTATAAGTTGGACCTATGAAAGGTGACTTGAGAATAGTTGATGGAATGTTGAGCAAGATTATATAATAGGCTTGCTTGGCCTTGGTGGGCTATGCCCATTGGGCCCACACGCCCGTCATGGCCCGAAAATTGGGTCGTGACAATTATGTCAAAAGCAAAATGAAAAATGTTACGTGACAGTACCTATATCACCCACGCGAATCCGTAAATGTTGAACTATAAATGATCCTTCTACGCGTTCGAGGAAGGCATTTCGAACCCTTCAAAAGGTTGTCCAAGGTCAGCCTCCAAATGTAGTGACCCCATGAGAAGACATTCAAAGTGTCGATGTCCTCCACTAATAACAAGAGCCAAGGCGTCACCCTTCTACTGTAGTCTTGACCAAATAAAATGTTATTCGCAATCAAGATGAGTGCCATCTTGGTCACGTTTCCCGATCGCTCAAAGTTGCCTCCGCAGAATGTATCAAGCAAGGCCTATAGCTTAACGCTTTACTACCCGTTCCAGTATCGTGCATGAATTCCGTCAGCAACAATCTCGTACGGTCGTGTGAACACATTTGGCATTCCACCAAACTTTAGTCCGTTGATAAGGCAGAACTCCTGCTTTGATATGTGTGCCTTGCTTTTCCTAATGGCAAACCATAGCTCATGCTCCATTGAATCTGTCACAATGATTCGACGAATCATGATGTTATGTAGGAGACTAGTGAAGAATTAGCCTTGCGGATAGAAGTCCAATAGCATTCTGAAGCATGTACGCTTCACTGCATCGTACTCCCTTTTCTCTTGGAGGGTCTTGTTGATGTAATGCAGTTACAACCACTTACAGTGGGTGTTAATAGCGACATTGAACGCCCACTTCTCCCTCGGTACAATAAGCAAATTGTCAAGATCCTCATACTGCCGGGACTACATTTGCAAAACATGGCACACATGCACGAGTGAGTTAACCCATAATGTTGTAACACGCCATGCATATAACGTATAATGTGGTAACATGCCATGCATATAACGTATAATGTGGTAACACGCCATGCATATAACGTAAAATGTTGTAACACACCATGCATATAACGTAAAATGTGGTAACACCCCATGCATATAAAGTAAAATGTGGTAACACGCCATGCATATAAAGTAAAATGTTGTAACACGCTATGCATATAACGTAAAATATGGTAACACGCCATGCATATAACATAAAATATGGTAATATGCCATGTATATAAGGTAAAATGTGGTAACACGCCATGCATACAATGTAAAATGTCATAACACACCATGCATACAACATAAAATGTTGTAACACGCCATGCATATAATGTAAAATGTTGTAACACACCATGCGTATCAAGTCAAATGTTGTAACACGCTAACGTTGACACGCCAATCACTATAATTACTGTGTCCTTACATGAACTGGCCTAAAATACCCGTGACGTGTGACACGTCAATCAGTGTAATTACTGACCCGTTACACGAACTACCCTAAAATAACCAATGTCGTGACACGCTAAAAATCCCAAAAAGCAATTTACCCACTACACGCCATATCTGTTATAGTTCAAAACTTTGGTACGACCATAAAATCGAGAAGAAAACAATTTAAACATAATAATTGAAAAAGATTGAAAAAACATGAACATATCACACAAACCCAACAAAAAATCAATGAACAGAAGAAAGTTTTAAAAGTTTTATTGTTAGATTGACTGATCTCTTCACTAATAACCGACATTGTTGCTGTGGTGTCGTCAAGCTTGCAAAGAAGAAAGTTGAACACTCTGGTATCTTTGGGAATGAGGAATCAGGAATGAACCTCTTCACACAAATGTTTGCGATTTCTGAAAAATATTTATTTAAAATGAAATGGCCTCAAAATTTCCTCTGTAAATATTCATTTATTGAATTCATTTAGTTGAAGTCCAATCGGTTTCCTCGTTATTTGCTCGCTTTTTTTTTCCTTTTTCAAACCATGTCATGTCACCCATCAATTCCTATGCCGTGTCACACACTCTAAACCCTGCCGTGTCACGGATCTCCATGGAGTCTGACAAACTCTGAATGCTGGCGTGTTACAGATTCCCTCCATGTCATGTCACAAACTTTGAACGTTGGCGTGTCACAGATTCCCTTGATGGCGTGTCACGAACTCTGAACGCTGACATGTCAAAATTCCCTCCATGGGGTGTCACGAACTCTGAATGCTGGTGTGTCACAGATTCCTTCCATGACGTGTCACCAACTCTGAACTCTGTCGTGTCACAAATTCCCTCCATGGCGTGTCACCAACTCTGAATGCTGGCATGTCACAGCCATGTCACACAATCCAACCATGGCGTGTCACAAACTCTAAACCCTGCCATGTCACAACCGTGCACACATTCCAACCATGTCGTGTCACAAACTCTAAACCCTATCATGTCACAGCCGTGCCACACATTCCTAACATGCTGTTTCACAAACTCTAAACCATGCCCTGCCATAGCCGTCTCATATATGGCCTATTATAGCATGACCATTTCGTGCTTTGGATTCACATCTTTCTCCTTTCAATTCACCACCATATCAGGGATTTCTGGTTTCACATCATTCTCCAAGCTTTTGATTCATCACGACCGGTTCCTCATTCGGTTTAATATCACTCTTCTTCTATTATTTGAATGCCATGTTCAAAATCTCTGAAAACCATCTCATACAATATTATTTTGTTTTGCACAAGCTTTGCGAAAAAAAATGGATGTTTTGCACAAAATTAGATATTCGCAAATTCTTTGCTTATTTATTTTCTCATTTTCCGCTTGTTTGAGAGTCACGTCAACGAAGATGGCTTATTAAGGGCGTTTTTGTCCTTAAATTTATTCTTATGGCTAAAAACAGTTAAAATTATCTGAAGGCTTATTTAAAAAAACACGTTATTTTTAAGGGCTACAAAAACAATTCCCCTTATTCTTAAGGGCTAAAAATTTTTTTTCCCTTTATTTTATACTATTATTTTTCTCTTGATGCACAGACATCGGACTCTACAATTATATAGTATAGACCATACCGACCTCCACAAGAGCTGCATGAGGAATGTTTAATGCCACATGGGGCTCTCTACAATTTTTGTCAAAGAAAACATAGGTCATGATGAGGAATTGCTTGAGTAAGTTTGAGCCATTGCGCACTGCTAAATGTGACTGGCCCAAGAAATATGCAGTGCCGCTCTCCCTGGCGTCAATTAATTCTTGTAGCTCCCCCCTCACAGGCACACGCATTTTTGGACTATTAGTAGGCAGCATAAACTGAACCTTCTTTTTCCTCTTGCCTTCGTTATCTGCCTCACCCACTGGACTCCTCACTTTCATCTGAGGTTCTGCATTGGCTGAGCCTGCGCCTCCCATACCTAGGTAGGTATCGTGTAAGGATATTAGAGCACTCTCTTCAGGCAAATGTCTTCCAACAACAATCATTCTTCCTTCAGGCGACATCAAGGACTCAAAATGATGTTCTTCCAATGAAATAAACTCTCCAATCGAGCCAATGATCTGTTCCTCAAAGTCGTCTGTGTCCCTGATATGATCACAAATCCATACCGTACAATGCATCGATAGATTTTATATTCTCTAGGTCCAACTCTACCGATTAGATACCGCCTATCTGGGGAAACATAAGGAACTGGTAGAGACTTGAAGGACACAAAAATCAGCACTTGATGAAAGGCAAGGAGGTTTGTGATGAAATGGGAGAAAAAAGTTGGGATTCCTGTCACTATGTCTGTGTAGATAAAGCCAATTCCAGGTACCCTGGAAACTCCAAGACCTGGGCTAAGATTTGTAAGCCATTCCATGGACAACTTGTTTTCTAAGTCAAACTCGTATTTCTTCATTGTTCCATAATGCCATGCAACCATGATAGTCAAGGACAGGACCAAAAGAACAACTAGGTACCAAGCTCCCTTGAGAAAGTTTAACATGCTGGATGATAGATACATGGGCTCTATGGAGCCAAAGAACATTAAAAAGCAAGCTGATGCCAGCAAACTCTTTTCCCAATACAGAGCAATCACAAGTGACATTACACAAGTTGTTACAAGCATGCCAGAGACTAAAGCCATACCTGCAAGAAATAAACCCATGTTTATTAGATCTAACAGAACTATACCATTCAAACATCTGGCTTCCTTGAAGCATTTATTATTCGTTTTTTTTTTGTTCAATAAAGTGCTACTAATTTACTGATAGGACAGTATCACAAACTTGATACAAAATATAGGATACATTTCAATCAATACACTTTCCCTACTCTTAGCACTCAATTATTCTTTATATGTACAAACCATTCATACTCTATACACTTTTCCTAGTACTGTTTATATCTCAACAATTTTGTAGAGAAAGAGGATGATGTCTAGCAGAGTTACTTGATGCATTTCCAATTCGAACAATGTCATGGAAACCTATAGTAACACCAATGCTAAGAACCATTAGTATCCAGTTGACATCTGGAATATAAACCTAGCCATGTATCTTACTCCATGTATGAATAACTTTGACTCTGGGGAAACAACCAAGGGCATGGCACTGGTTTATAATGGAAAAACTGTTATATTTCTAGTCTTTAGCAGAGAACAAGTTGTCAAAGATACTCTGTTATAAAACTAAAACAGAAAGGCTTACAAAACTTGAAAGAAAGACTATCGATGGTTACAAGAAACTGCAAGTCTGCTTCATTGATCAGATTAAAGTACAAGTTAAATATGCAGTAGGCATGATTAACACTTGTAACATACTATAGACACAGGTGTTATGGCATAAAGACAACAAACTCATGCAGCTATACACGTAGGAGATGGAATTAGTAGAAAACATGCATGACTAATGACCACTACAATGAAGCAAGGTATAACAAAAGCTTGACAAGTGTACATTATCATGCAAGTATTAACTTAACACTCCTCCTTAATACTTGCATATACACTGAGTGTGCTTCTAAGACTCTCAAATTTTGGCTTTGGCAGTGTCTTGGTCATTATATCAGCTAGTTGCCTATCAGAATTGCAATGGTGGAAGACGACATCTCCATTCTTTTCAGCATCACGAATGGCATGGAATTTAATCCTAATGTGCTTTGTCTTCCCATGATACACAGGATTTTTGATGATGGCAATTGCTGACTTGTTGTCAATGAACATGTTAGTTGCTTGAGTCTGAGGAAAATACAAGTCATCAAGTAGTTTTCTCAACCAAACAGCCTGGTTTGAAGCTTCAGCAGCTGAAATATATTCAGCTTCAGATGAGGATTGAGCAACCACTGATTGCTTGTGGGAATTCCATGAGAATACTCCATTTCCAAGTGTAAACACATAGCCAGAAGTACTTTTAGAGTCATCTAAGTTTCCTCCCCAATCACTATCTGAGAAACCAGTGAGTTTGAAGTCCTGCTTTATTGTGAAATGAATTTCATAATCCAAGGTTCCTTTAAGATAACTTAGAATTCGTTTACCAGCAGCATAGTGCAGATTAGTAGGCTCCTGTATAAACCTGGAAAGAAAACTCACAGAGAACATAATATCTGGTCTCGAGGAGCAAATGTATAGAAGGCTTCCAATTAAACTTCTGTAAGCAGATGGATTTTAAAGCTTAATTCCACTATCAACTGAAAGTTTGTCATTAACAACTAAAGGAGTTGAAGTAGACTTACATTGGCTCATTCCAAATCTCTTCAACACTTCATAGACATACTTTCTTTGTGACAATCGAATGCCTTCAACAGATTGTGAAATTTGCAGCCCAAGAAAATAACTCATTGGACCCAAGTCTGTCATATCGAATTCATCTTGCATTTCCTTCTTGAATTTATTCAAGGTAGCATTATCTCCTCCAGTAACCAAAAGGTCATCAACATATAAGGAGACAATTAGTTGCTGATCTTTGGTACTCAAAATGAAGAGAGTAGCTTCATTATAACTTTTCACAAAGCCTTGCTTGGATAAATAACTGTCAATTTTGCTGTACCAGCTTCTGGGAGCATGCTTTAAGCCGTATAAAGCTTTGTGAAGCTTGTAGACTTTGTCTTGATCAGCTAACAACTTGAACCCTTCAGGCTGCTCAACATAAATTTCTTCTTCAAGTACTCCATTCAAGAAGGCAGATTTGACATCTAAATGATGCACCTTCCAACCCACAGCAGCAGATAAAGCAAGCAGTAAACGAATTGTATCATAGCGAGCAACAAGAGCATAAGTTTCAGTATAATCCAAACCTGGTATTTGACTGAACCCTTTCACGACTAAGCGAGCTTTGTACTTGTTTAAGCTCCCATCAGGATTTAGTTTCCTCTTATACACCCACTTGACTTGAAGAACATGTTGGTTTGATGGTCTGTCAACCAAGCTCCAAGTTTGATTTTTGTTAATCACTTCCAGTTCATCAAACATAACATTTATCCACTCAGGATGTTGCATGGCCTCTGCAAATGTGTTTGGCTCTACTATGGCCACAAAGCTACTATGATAAATATCATAAATGGACCGTGACCCTCTCACAGGCTCATCATCAATGTTATCATCAGAAATTGGTTCATCAGCAACCACATCATTTTCTTGCACATCTGTATTCACAAAGATAGGAGCAGGCACCTGATTATTGGCAGTAGTTTGTATGTTCCAATTCCAGTTGGAAGCTTCATCAAATGTAACATTTATGCTAATAATTATTTTGTCATTTTCTGGTAGATAAATTCGATAGGCCTTTGACTGTGTGCTGTAGCCTATGAAAATACCCCTGTGAGCTTTTTGTTGAAGCTTATCACGCTGTGTGTCTGGCACATGACAGTAGCAAATGCTCCCAAACATTCGAAGATGATCAACAGATGGTCTAAAGCCATGCCAAGCTTCAAATGGAGTTTTGTTCATTAAGGCTTTAGTAGGAAGCAAGTTGAGCAGATATACTGCTGTGCTAGTAGCTTCTGCCCAAAATTTCTTGGGCAAATTCTTCTCAAACAACAAACATCTGCACATTTCAAGTATTGTTCTATTCTTTCTCTCAAAAACACCATTCTGTTGAGGAGAGTATGGTGCAGTGAGTTGATGAGAAATTCCAGTACGCAGGAGAAATTCAGAAAACTCATTCGAGGTATATTCACCTCCATTATCAGACCTCAAGGTCTTTATCTTGCAACCTGTCTCAAGCTCTACTTTGGCCTTAAACTTCAAGAACATTTCAAATACTTCAGATTTTGCTTTCAGGAAATAAATCCAACAAAATCTAGACATATCATCAATGAATATTAAGTAGAACCTACTGCCAACCAATGACTCAACTTTCATAGGACCTGCTACATCAGTATGAACCAATTCAAGCTTGATTCTCGCTCGATTCCTACTGGCTGGAGGATAGGGCTTCCTTGACAACTTCCCAAATTGACATGCACTGCAAACTGGACCTTTGTTAGACAATTTAGGTAAGTTATCAAGTAAACCAGTAGAACTTACTTGATTAAGAGAGGGATAGTTGCAGTGCCCAAGCCGCTTATGCCATAAGTTTGTCTCATCAACAACTGTGGTTGCTTGCATGCAGGAATCATTCCAATTTAGGGAGAAGATTCTGTTTCTCATTGGAATAGTCATCAAATAATCACCTGTGGGTTCATAGATAGTACATGCAGAATCTTGAAACAGTAAAACATAAGAGTTTTCCACCATTTGTCCAACACTCAACAGATTTTGAGTGATGGTTGGAACTAAAAGAACCTCAGAGATGTGCTTAGTGCCAGAACAAGCTTGCACACTGACTGTCCCTTTTCCTACCGCATGTAGGTAAAGCCTGTTGCCTATTTTAACTTGTGAGCTATAATTCTTGTCCAAATCAACAAACATAGCTTCAAAAGGAGTCATATGATTGGAGCATCCACTATCGAGCAGCCATTGAAGATTATCAACTTGATGAGAATTTGTCAGTGCCATAAACAAGGTTTCTTTAGCCATTCAGCTTTTTCAGTCTCCTTTGTTGGTTTTTCTAGTGCAGTTTGTTTGTTCTTACAAACTTTCTCCATGTGACCAACTTCACTGCAAGCTTTGCATTTAGCATCTGGCCTAAACCAGCAGTGTTCTTCTGCATGGTTCCGTTTCTTGCAATAAGAACACATTTTAAACTTGTTTGTTTTGCTGGATGAATGACTTGGTTGGTAAGGCTTTTTATCTTTCTCTTTGAAATTTTTCTTAGAGCCAGAATCAATGTTGCCTTTCCCTTTGTGTTTAGCAACTAATGCACCCTCCACAGTAGCATCTTGACGTGCAATTCTCCTCTGTTCATAAGCTTCAAGTGCACTCACTAGCTCAGTAACAGTGAGTTGAGTCAAGTCTTTAGTTTGCTTTAAAGAGGACACTGTTGCTTCAAATTTTTCTGGAACACTGTTAAGAATTTTTTCAACAATCCGTACCTCTTGCAAGTCTTCACCTAGCATGCGAATCTGATTTACCAGACGCATAACTTGATTAGTATAATCCATGACAGATTGATTGTCTTTCATTCTGAGAAGCTCAAACTCTCTTCGAAGATTTTGAGCTCGCATTTGTTTTGTTCTTGCAGAGCCCTGAAACTCCTCCTGGATTTTGTTCCATGCTTGCTTTGCAGTCTTGCAACCCATGATTCTGCTAAATATTGTCTCAGACACAGCTGCATGGATGAAGGACAAAGCCCTGTATCGCTTTGCTACCTCTTCAGAATACTGTTTTATCTGAGTAATTGTTGCATTATCTCTCAACGCAAGTGGCTCTTCCTCAGATTCTATGGCATTCCAGAGGTCATATCCTCTGAGATAGGCCTCCATCTTAACGGCCCACACTGAGTAATTTTTGCCATCAAAGATTGGTAGAGATGGGTGAGAAACAGTGGGAGTCGACATATTATTGAAGGTTGAGAAATTTGAAGAATGGTGGCTTGACTTTAGATGTATGGTGGTTTTTTTTTTTTTTTGGTATTTCAGGTCCAACTGAGATCTTATATTTGCAAGAGCTCTGATACCATGTTATATTTCTAGTCTTTAACAGAGAACAAGTTGTCAAAGATACTCTGTTATAAAACTAAAACAGAAAGGCTTACAAAACTTGAAAGAAAGACTATCGATGGTTACAAGAAACTGCAAGTCTGCTTCATTGATCAGATTAAAGTACAAGTTAAATATGCAGTAGGCATGATTAACACTTGTAACATACTATAGACACAAGTGTTATGGCATAAAGACAACAAACTCATGCAGCTATACACATAGGAGATGGAATTAGTAGAAAACATGCATGACTAATGACCACTACAATGAAGCAAGGTATAACAAAAGCTTGACAAGTGTACATTATCATGCAAGTATTAACTTAACGAAAACATGCTGTTATGGTCGCCTGGCTTCCGATGGCAGAAGCAAGTAGAGATAAAATTATGAAGACATGGTGAACATGTTCTGCAATGCCATCCATTCTTTAGTTAGCAATGAAAGTGTCAATTTAAAGCATCCAACAAGCACAGAGTAGAAAGCAGGTGAACAAGATACTAGGTACAGATTTATAAAGATGATTATAATCTTCTGGAACATCAGAGTTGTTCTTTGGGGAGTGTATGGGAGATGAATGCGGCTTGACCCTCATAACATAAAATAAGAAATGGGTAGATCAAGCTGATAAATGTCATCTGCAACAGAGACAAGAAAAAAGTTGCCAATCTAAATATGCATGACGCATAGCAGTGCCAAGATGCCACCAAGATTAATTGCCTTGATTGATTTCATCGAGAAATGACCCAGATCTGCAAACATTGCCTCTGATCCTGCAAAAAGTACAATGCTTATGTAGTTTGAAAACTAGTAGTATCACAAACCATCATGTTATGCTCATTAGTAATCAGAATATGAGCGATCAACTGGAATTTACTTGAACTTGAGCTTACGCTAACCTGCTACACAAAGAATGACACTTCCCAATGCCCTCCAACTCTCCACGCTAATATTCTTGACAAACGTGTACATGTATGTTGGGGAGATTGCACATATGATTTTTGGATCACAATGCACAATGTTATATATACCCACTCCACCAATAAGTAAGAGCCATAGAATGACAATTGGAAGAGCCATCGAATGACAATTGGAGCAAATATGAACCCAATTTTATGGCTCCCATAGTGTTGCATTGTGAAAAGGTAGACCAATATGGCACAAGCGCAAGGCACAGATACATCTGAAACAAATTAAGAGGCCAAGAGATTGGGCAAATCAGCAACGGATAAATCAATTTTTCGTTTAAAACCTAGAGGTAAACTGTACGGTTCTTACAAGTAAAAAATGGACATGCAATCCTGAAAATGGAATCTTGATAAATTTATCCTCAGAAAAAGGGATAAGTTTAGATTGTGTACAGAATTAGGAACAAGTCATTTGGAAAAGAACCAAAGAATGAAACAACAATATATATATATTATATATATATATATAAACAAAGAAAATTATATGAAAAATCCAACGCAAAGAAATTGAGTTTTATAGCACTTACATTTCTTTAACTTTTTAGACATGAACTCGTCTGTTTCACGGGGAGAGGAAACTGTAAAAATCACAGCACAGAAAGTTATTAGCCGAAGATTGATGAATGGTTGGCACAGTATGATTGCACTTTTTTCATTTGTGATCTTACTGCTGGCTCTTACATTTGATATCTGATAATGATCGTTGAAGGCCTGATGAAGCTGATAAAACTGGTAAAAGAAAACAAAAAAGGGAAATATAAGATGGAAAAAACTGTTCAAGTTGAATGATATCACCCATAAGAAAAACACTATCCCAAAAATTGAGAATTTGGTCAGGTTTGTCAAACCAGAAATAGCTGGAGTAAGCACTGCATCGCCTAGTATCATGCAAGAACCAAACAGTGCCAAGAACAGCATCAAGTAATGACTACTCTTATGCTTCGCAATAGCCCTTCGTGCTCTTGATTTCCCCTTGGTCCTCAAAGGACTTCCCGCCTCATAATGCATAACGTCATTAGCACTTTTATCATTAGGGAGCAGGCCAACTTTTGCATGCCTACACAATAACGAGTACAAAGCAAAAGTACCACCTACGAAATATTGTTCAAAGGTAAATTCATTTTGTGATCCTATTAGCACTACCATTTTAGTTTAAAAAGTGACTGAGCTCATTACCCTCTCCATCATCATCAGCTCTCATTACTATGAAGGCATACTTCACTAACGAAACAATGGTCAAAGTCCAAAAGATAAAGGAGAAGTATTCATAGACACTTTCTTCTGATTTGAAATCCTTTGGAGGGATTGAACCAAAGACATATAAAGGAGCAGTACTCAAACGACCATAAACTACTCCAAGGCTTTGGAATGACAAAAGGATTGTATGCATCCATGTCTCCTTCTGAACAGCATACAAAATAAAAGACAATATCACATAATAAAACACTTATAATAAGGTATTGCAGATGCACCCATATAAAGTCTTAATGTGACTAAGAGAAAGTGCAGCACAGTATGTGATGATTTATTTGAATAAATTAAACACCAATAGCATGAAGCCAATAAATCAAACAACCCATTATAGACAGTGCCTGATATCAACAAGTATCCTGACAGAACTGCAGAGTAAATCTACGAACCAACTCTAATAATGATATTGGATACTTTATAGTTATATGGCAGCAACTAGCAAATACAAAGAAGCAAAAGAGCAGTAAGCCTGTTATGATGTTAGATCTCATCCCAAAAGGCCAATAGTGTATGCCAATGGCTTGGAAGAATTCTATGCCTGTAATTTGAATGATGTCATTCCAAATTTTCTCTTTCATCTTAGAGCTACATAATGGTATTAGCATAGATAAGTGCTCCGAGTGCAATCCACTGAGCAGCCAACAAATATTATCAGACAGATCAAAATGATCACCACTCCAGTATGCAGAGAAGCTAGCTCATGATCAAATTTTAAAATAGATGGATTATGCTTATCTAGATTGAATGAAATTAAGATTACTGAAAATGGTGATGAACACTAGAAAAGAGCATTCAGATTTGATAAAAAAAAAAAAAGAAGAAAGAAACGAATCGATGCAAGCAGAAATTAAGCTGATAAACCAAGTTCAAGTACTTTAACAAGCAAAAAAACTGACCTGGAAGGGATTAGAGTAGGTTCCAGGGCTCAGTGGAGCATCAATGAAGAACAACAAAAGCAAAGAAACACTGGGTGACAGATGAAAAAGAAGGTGAAAAATGAAGACAAAGAACGGGAATGAGATAGCGGTTGAGTCTATGCAATTGACAATAACAAAGTGAACATTTCTGAGGACAAGATTGAACAACAAATATTAAAGAGTTGAAACAGTTAATGTGACGCTAAATTTGTTTTATTGGGAAGAGTCGAGGGCAGTTGTTTGATACCAAATTGAAATATTAGGAAGATGAGAGACAACGCCGAGCTGACAAAGACGGCCTGGGATTCTGTTATGAATTTTAATATTATAAATACGATAACAAAAAGCCAGGACAATAAATCAACTTATCACATTTGCACATGCAGAGCAAGAAAAGGAAACAGCTTCACATGTCATCGGATCAATAATTTTGCACGTCCAGATCTTTGACCATTTTCATGCCTTGTTTCATTCTTCAACTTATTTTTTTCTTTATTTCTTGTATTTATTTATTTTTCAAAAAATTAGCGTGGCATTTCATATACGAAAGAGCAAAGGGGCATTTTTAAAAATAACCCTTAAAGATAAATGTTTTAAAAAATATCTCTCTTTATAATTTTAATTATTTTTAACTAAATTGGATAAAATTACCATTAATAAAATTACACGTTATAATGTTGCACGCTATATACAAAAGCATGTTACATATCATGATTAGGTTGTTACATGCGATGTACAAAAATATGTGATACGTCATGATAAGGTTGTTACATGCCATGTTGAAAAAAAATACTATTGTTACACACCATATACAAAAACATGTTACACGCCATGGTTACGTTGTTACACGTCATATACAAAAATATGTTACACGTCATGATTAAGTTGTTACATACCATGTTGAAAAAAAATTAATGTTGTTACACGCCATGTATAAAAACATGTTGCACGTCATGATTAAAAAAAGTTATTACACGCCATGATGCATGCCTATTTGCATTTAAATTGAAAGAAAACAAACTTTATTGGATCAAAAAAATTCAAGTAGTCAAAAGAAAAAACTCTTTTAACGCAATTCCCTTAAAATTTAGGATAATGTTCATAAGAAATACTGAGATTGAACAAATTAAAAATGTTCTGTCCCCCTATCCAGCACACTACTTCCTTTTGCAACCATCGAACAACTTACCGATAGGGTTCATTATGATGCCATTTTAATAGGAAAATAACATCATAACAACATTTTGATAATTTTCATTCATTATATTTCCATTCCACCGATTTGCTGGTTTTATTATCATCAAACAAAATATGTTTCTAAATTTACATTTAATTAATAATGAATATTACATATCACACTACTAACTACTTTTTCTACCACCAGACTTCATTAGAGCTCTCAAATCCATCACCACCATTGAGAAGGTTCGACTGAACAACAGAACAAATGATGTGAAAAAATGAGACCTTTTCATTGAAGATCTTAGGTAAAAAATGAATACAACTCTTCTGCTCATACTTACCTACAATAAATATTAAGCAATATTAACATTTATATCTACTGTTAATAGTGGGAACAAGCTAAAAGTTGTTTTATATGCGGACAAAGCACAAGAAATAGATGAAGAGCAGCTTTTAAATCAAACAATAAATCCCATTCTCATCTTGGCTGGAACCATAGTGAAAAAATACAAGAGTACGTTTGCTGCAAACACAACTCACTTTTAGTTTCCAAAAACTAATATAAACTGTTGATCTTCAAAACCACTGACCTATAAAATTATAGCTGCAACTTTATTATATTGTAGACACAATTTACCTTGTATCATGTTCAGCCACAAGAGTTTATATAGATTTAAACATTCCAGAAACTACAACTTTCAAACAAAGGTACTATGTACTCATTACATACTTTCAATTCGATGCAAAAAAAAAAAATAGTAAATTAAAATATAAATTGCAGGTATGAGAATGAACCGTTTAGTGTGGAAATTGTTAGCATGGATGTAAACACCAGTTAATAGCCTGCTGATTATAGGCAAGCCAAAAAAGCAAGCATTACGAAGATAATTGGAACTGACCCAACCACAATCCAGGTTGAAAAACATTTAATTACTGCATCTAGAACAAACTTTTTTGTTAATAAATATACTCGTAATTTCTTCCTGTTCCAACAAACAAAATTCAAATTGAAAGCTGCTATTATTGACATTAATACTTCCAACGGTTGGTATTATAATGCATGCAATGAATATGGCACTGCCTTGAGCTTCTGTGCTGGAAAATGTTGGTGCGCAAATCATGAAGAAAAAACACCAAACCCAACGTAGGTATATTAACCTAATCATAATTTTATGAATTTCAATGCCATGCTTTGTGTTGAAGCTGTTCACCTTATTGTAAAGACAGTTAAAACAATTTAAATGTCAATTTAATTCTGTGAATGCTTTAAACTTTCTAATAACTTGAACACACAAATGACTATGTCATGCTAAACAACCTTTTGATCCATAAATTTCACATTCGAGTTGACATTTTAGGTTTTGATTCAACAACTATGTATTTATGAAAAGAATATTGATTATGAAAAATATGTCTACAGTTTTGGTTTTATACTTTTATATACACTTTTCTGCATTTTCTCTTCTTTCTAGATGCTCTTTACAACTAAAGCTAAAAGATCATTTAGCACAGATGTAAGCCATAGTATTCGGTCGAATAGCGGAAAAACTCATAGGAGCTACTATAAGCAAATTTGCAACAATCAAAGCCATCGACCAATTGACATTGCTTGGACCTATTAAAGCATTGATTAATCAAACAAGGACATTCACAATAGGTATCACTTCAAACACATTGAAATCATGAGTTGTAAACTTCAAGCTGTATGATTGTGATAAGAACAACATGAACAGCCTCTTACTAGAAGTGATACAAGCCCACCTGAATTTATTTTGCTGCGAATGACTCTTGAACAATCTTAGTATCACATTCCACTATCTTCAACTAGTAGCCAAGTTGTGAGAAAGCTTTTCCCCAAAACAACACCTCACAAATAGCCCACCATTAGTCTTGGAGAACAATCACCAACCAAAAAAATAAAAAAATAAAACTGGGTAATTTCAACTCTTTCCCCAACATTTTTCGTTTGCTTCACTTTGTAATCATATAATTATTTTTAACCAATACTATTATTTGTCCCTTCCCATATTTTCCTGCATTGTTGGTTTGTCCATACTATTATTCGCTTTATTTTTCTGGTATTACTGGTGCCATCAATAGTTGGGTTGGTTTTATGTATATTTATAAGCTTTTTGCAGTTGTTTTTGTTATCCTGCAAAAGAAATTCAATGATATTATTTTAAGGTGCGGATTTCTTACAATTTGTGGATATTCTCACAAGTTGTTTTGTTTGATTTCTGTATAGGTAGGGCCTTTTTGTTTTATCATATTAAGGGCAATTTCGCTATTATGCTTGTTTTTGTTCTAGGCATTGTTTACAAATCACCAACTGCCATTCCCCTAATATGAATGGATTACAATCTTTCAATACATATTTAACTATAATTTTTTCGAATGCTATTACCATTTACAATCAAATAAAATACTAACATAAAATCTTTCTCATGCAATACAGGTCAACATCCAAGAAATAGCTGTGAAAACCCCTAAGCCTACTACAAGCCTTCATTTCAGCTTTTATTATTTTACCAACTACAAATCAAAATACCTTCTCCCTTTTGTAGAAAGACAACAATCTTGCATTGATACTGTTAAATGCCTATCAGTCAAGTGCAAGCTTTTTGTTTGCCCTGTAGTATATAACTAACTGGAAAAAAACTTATTAGCAATTGGACACTAGAAAGGCTTCTCATTTTTGTATGAAGGCAACAACATCAGAAAATGACTACAAATAGAATATCTATACCTTTTGAAACAAAATATTTTGTGTAGCTGTAATGTTCAGCAACAACAAAATAATTATAGATACAATCTTTTGCAACAAAATATTTTGTGTAGGTCAAATGTTAAGCAACAATTCTATATGTTGATTAAAATACTCATTACATGTCTATTTCTTCAACTAAGCCATGTGTTTTGTGCATCCGGAGTGTAGCGCATGGGCAACATGCTAGTTTTATGAAAAAGGGCCTAATTTTTAACCTATTTTTTATTTTTCATTTAAAAAATTTTTTATTCTTGTTGTTCTTTTGGTGTGAGAAAGGAGGGAACTAAAAGAAGAACTCTTCTCTCTTTTCATTTTTTTTCTTTTTTTTTTATTTTTCAGAAGAAAATAGATATTCTTCTGAAATCTTTTAAGATAAGACAAAGATAAAAAAAAATACTAAAATAATTTTTAGAGACAAAGACATAATGAATGTCAAAAACCTTGTCCCTTTGTTTTACAAGAGAAATAGAGAAAAGACAAGAAAGACAACATTTTCTCTTGTTTGCTCTTTTTTTTTATTTTTGTTTTTAAAAGGCCTTCTTAACAAAAATACAATACACACATTGATTTTTTTATTCCATTAATAAATAGGATGTCATTGAAAATATTATTCTTTCGTGTGTCCTAATTTAGGGTGTTTCTACAACATAGATTGGTACAACACTATCTAAAAGTTTTTTGCTTACTATCTTTTACATGCTAGGTTCGATTTTCACAAAAAGTTAAAGAGTTTCTCAAATTGTTTCTTATTATCATCCACATTGAATTAGTAAGACACCTCAACCCTTACCCATTGTAGGCTACAAAAGGATAAGATTTAATTTGAGTAGGAGTGTTTCGCTAGTTGCATAAAGGTTATTACTTCATGAACACGTATGCATTTTGCCATTTCCTTAAAAGAACAAAGCCCAAGTAAAAAGTTCATGCATGAATATGATCATATCAAGTGTGCATGAAAGAACATACAAACTTTTGATCACTCATTTCACCAAGCCATATGTTATGTCAAGCCCTACTTTATTATATACTTGTCATGTCATTCATGTACTTGATAGCATATCTACATACTGGGATGCCTCGAAGAATCGTTAAAAGTTGGTATCATACCTAGTGGTACAATTAAGTCGATTAAAACCTCGAACTAGTTTGAATATAAATTTTAGGATATATTTGAGAGTTATTGAACCTTAGAATGTCTTAATATGGTGATTTGGAGTTCGAGGATTAATTTGAAGTCAAATTAGGAATTTTCATAACGTAGAGGCAAAATAGTCATTTTGCCACTTAAGGGCAAAATGGGAATGTTGGATGAAAATTTTGACCAAGTTTGACTAATTGGAGCATGATTTGAATTTGAGAAATGGAAAATTTTAATTTTGACATTTTTCCGAACATGAGGGCAAAACAGTCATTTTACGTGTCCAAGAGGACCTAATTGGAATTTTACACCACCATAACACTTGTCAAGCCCATGAATTTCACCTATTATTAGTTTATACTTTGGATAATTAAGAGATTACATGTGGTGGTAAAAAAATGCTTAATTGTTAAGTTTTAACCATAAACCAATCACATGGTGACACATGTCAAGCTTTAATATTTTTATAACTTCCTTTATAAACTCAACATGAACTCTCCCATTTCACTCTTCATGGCCGGCCAAAGCAAAGAACAAAGAGAAAAGAATAGAAACAAACCCTAGAGAGGAAAATTCAAGAGAAATTTGTTGAATTTCAAAGAACAAAGCAATCAAAGGTAAGATTTTTCAATTTTAGCTTAAAATCTACCTTTCCCATGCTTTCTTTTTCATTTTCTATGGTTGAAACACAAGTTTTCATGAGGGAATACTCGTTGGCCGAACATAGGGAGAGAGCTTTTGATGATGGATCTTGCTAGATTTCATGATATCTTAGTGTTTTTAGTTGTTTAATGATGTTTGGCATGAAAAACAAGCAAGAAAATCACATGCCCTTCAACAACCTTCTTTGGCCGAATGTTATAGGTGACATGATGATGATGGATTTTATTGTATTTCATGTTATTTAGCTCGTAATTGATGATTTATGGTATCGAATATTGAAAACGGTTATCGAAAAGTATAGTTCCTTTAGTAAACGACTTGAACAATAATGAGAAAATCATAGTGAATGGACTTGGATTTGATTCTTAATGACATAGATGGATTTATTGGACTGTGTTAACACTGATTAGCACATTAGTTCGGAATTGAAATGAATTTCGGTTACGATGAATTAAGTCACAATCAAGTTGATTGAGGTACTTTGGTGTATTTGGAATATTAGAAGTGTAATGAATATATTTGAAGTTGAATCGGATGTTTTGGTTAATTCAACAATGTATAGTAAGAGTTAGGTCGAATACAAATTCAGTCTGATCATAATTGAACCCACGTAAAACACCGTCTTTAAGTGATTATTCGAACAATTCTCATTCAATTTCATGCATTCATATAGAGCCTGAAATAGTTTAATAACAGTTTGGCACAAATATATTGAATTACATGTCATGTATTATGTATAGGTGGTGAGCCCTCTAATAAGGGTAAAGATATCGTATTCGAGGACCAAGAATAGGGGTACTCCAAACTCCTGTTATAGTGAGTAATCAAATGTTCATCTTAATTATCTAAAGTAGTTTATACTCGTTTTTATGATTTTAAAGAATAATGAACTTTAACCGTAGATTTTTATGTTTTATAAGTTAAATGTTGGTTAAATGAATGAGATTTATAAATTGTTTTGCAATTCAATAACGATTTTGGAAATTGAGTACGTGAAGACTATATACTTTTGTTATCTATATATATATATGGTTTGAATTGATGGCTTATGACAATGTGATGGCATGAATGGCTGGATTTGTGGTTTGTGGATTATATAAATTGTTTTGTTTTACCTTGATAGGTTGGGTAATATTATATTAGCCATGTCATGCTGTTGAAATTTTTATTGATTTGGTGGGTTATTTGATTAGCTTACTGCAGAGGGCGGGTTTTCGTGGACTAGCCTATTAGAGGGGAACAATAAACCCCGTTATATTTTACCTTAGTGTGAGAGGTGCGGAGGGTATCTCCTAAAGTAAGTTTAGAGTTCACTTCATGCCGAACCACCACGTGAGGATGAAACTCAGCTAACGCCAAGGAATGGCTATATTTTAAAAGTAAAAACATGATTTATGGGTATATGTCATTTTAACATCCTTGACGGACTTGGTTGGATGCCCAGGCCAAGGTGTCACCGAGTATGAGTTTTGGCACAAGCCAAGTTTTTAAGAGAATCATAAGCCTTGTTGATTATTTCGATGAAATGTAATTGTTTTATATGAATTGAAATGAGTTTTAAATGTTATGAATTATATTATGATGGGATGATTTAATTGTCTCCATTTACTCGGCTGTAGATGTTGTAGATGAACTTTGCTTACTCACTGGGTTTATAAAAACTCACCCCTTTTTTTTTACCCATGTCAGGCTCAGGACAGTCTATAGATAGCCGATTTTGTCGAGGGTTGCTTTTGGATTTGCATCCTTAGAAATCAAAGGTCTACAATCTTGTATATTTTCAGTTATTTTGGAGCCCACGTGTCATTGTAGAATATTTTTGTATATCTGATTTAGTGTTCTATTATATATATGAATTTATTTTGCTCTTACGCTACAAAAATTGTTTATATAGGATTCTATAAATATTGTTTTATAAGAAAATAGAATATTTTATTTAATATTTTATTTAGTTTGATTAGTCATAATTTCATTTTAAATGGATGATCTAGATTACTAAAATTATTTTTAGATAACAAATGTATATTTTTCAACTGTATATTGTATTTTCACCAAGTTTCAAAATTTTCAGGTAAAAATGACCAAAATACCCCTATGTAGCAGAAATTACTTTTTGTTTGTTTTTGATTTAAAAATAGTTTATATTCCCTTAAAATGTGATATTTAGTAACTGTTGCTTACAAGAGAGACGTAAAATTGATGCAAGAGCCTTACGAGGTTTCGGTTGACATTATGGGTAATGAATGTCTATCGAGACATCGTGGCGGTTGTCACGGGCTCGAAGGGAGTACTGAGTCGAAACATATTAAAGGTACCTACATTTGTTAAGAACAATAATATAAATGTAATAAAAAAATAAAAAATAATAAAGAATTTATTGAATATTAAAAAAATTAATTATGAAAATTGAATCACTAGATTAAATTTTAAAATGATACATGATTAATTATTAACTCAACTCTCAAAGTCTTCGATAAAAAATAAAGCCTATGATTGGATGATTGGACTAACCTTTTTATACACAAATTTAAAGTAGATGGGTTAGAAATAATGTAGCCTGCTATACCCCTAAACCTAATTTGTGTATTAATTATCTACTTAATCTAATGCTTAAGCTATAAAGTATGAAAGTGATAATAAAACCTAATCATTAAATTAATAAATTTTCTATCCTTTGTAATACAAGTAAAGCTGTAATCAAACAGTGAAAAGAAAGGCTCCCTCTAGGTTTACTCTTAATGCGAGGCTACTAACCCATTGCAAACATATTTGGTAATGGTGGAAAAGCATCACAAGGTAGACTCAACAATGTCAATACTAAAATTAGCCTTGGTAAGCCTAACATTTGATGGCCCATGCCAAATCTAGAGCCAATGGTCAATTTGACACCTTGTGTCTTGATAGTCGAGCGGGGTTGAGTTGGGTCTAGGGATGTCAACGGGTACCTTACTTGGTTACACCGGGCTAGGGTACTCCATAAAGGGTTTCAGGTAGGGTTTGGGTAATGATTTCACTACCTGAATCGGGTTTGGGTAAGGTTCGGGTACTACCCCTTGGGTACCCATTACCCGAATTCGATTACTATTTATAAATATTTTATTATTATTTTAATAATTAGATTAAAAATTTACAATTTTTACCAACTTTACAGGCAATTTTTTTGTTAAAACTAACAAATATATGAAAAGTATGGTTACTCTAGTTATTAATATGATGACATTAATATATTTAAATTAAAAAATTATTAGATTGTTAATTATGTTTAAATAATTTGAATATTATATCATATTATAAAGGAATATAATTACTATTATATATATACTTTTAATATAAATATATTTACTTTCTATTTTGTGTTAACATNAAAATTATGACTTATAAAATTATTAATTATAATATTTATACCATTATTTATATAATCTTATAATATATATACTTAAAGAAAGCTTTTGAGATTAGAATAGTTTTAAAACCTAAATATTTTTTTTTAATTTCATGAAATTAAGAACAAATCTTTATAATTAATTAAATTAATTCATGAAACTATTATTATTAATTAACTTGTAATGTCTTTTAATATATATAGTTTATATATTGTGTTAATTTATACTAAATATAATTACTATTTATATATTAAAATATTTTTTATGTATGCGTGTGTGTGTATATATATGTACTTTATATATAAATATATTTACTTTTTATTTTGTATTAACATTGCAAAAATTATAACTCGTAAAATTATTAATTACAGTATATATACCTTTATTTATATAAATTTATAATATATAAATCTAAAGAGAAGTTACGATATTAGAAAAGTTAATTGGGTAATTGGGTACCCATGAAGAAGATTTTAATAATTTTTTTATTTAATCGGGTATTTAAACAGCTTAGGGTAGTTATAGGGTAGTAGGAATATATTAGGGTTAGGGTTAGAGTAGTAATTTTTAAATTATTTGGGTAGTTAATAGGGTTAGGGTGTTTAATTTTTAATAGAGTTAGGGTTCGGGTACCCTACTCGTTGACATTCCTAGTTGGGTTAGTTGGACATCTTAAAAAGTTCTTTTTTTAAAAAAAAAAATCTTAGAAGGTTAAATTTGAGTCTAAACTCAGTTAGTTTAACCCGTTTATTTAAATTAAATGTATTAATTAGAATATTAAAATTTATTTTTATATTAATATTTTAATATTTTGGAACATATTTTAAAACAAATGTCGCTAAATTTTTTTATTGACATAAATTGTCACGACCCAAAACTCCCCATCGAGCCCGTGACAACCCCCGCGAGGCCTCGACAAACATTCTTCACCTCGAATGTCGATCGAAACCTTGCAAGGTTCTCGTATTAGCTTTCGCACTTCCCCAGTGAGCAATAGTTATCAAATATCAAAATTCGAAGGATTACAAATCATTACCAAATTAGAACATAACATATTGTTTTCTGGCTCACAGGGACATTTTTGTCGAAAATCTCGAAACTTGCTAAAGATGTAGTAGGTAAGCAGAAAATATATATTTAATGATTTAAAAACAAATTAAGTATCTAAAACGTTCATTTGAAGTGAAAATTTGACCATTTGAATGTAATAAAAATATTCAATAAAATAAACTATTTTCTTGTAAAATAATTTTCATAAAACTATCGGTACATAATTCTTCTAGCATAAAAGTTAATTATATTCATATATACTATAAAGCAAATAACTAAAGCATAAAATTTCTTTTACAGTGACACGTGGGCCCACATCTAACCAAAATGCATCGGAAGCTGGAAACCTACAACTTTTACCGATTCGAGTCCAAATGAAGGTCATTGTCAAAGTCAGCTAACTATGGAATTCCCCGAGCATGAAATGTGAGGAAATGAGGGTGGTGAGATTATAAAATCCCAGTGAGTAAACAGATACCATATAAACTATCTAAAGTCGAGTAAATGGAGACAATTAAAATAAGTCATCATACTGTAATTTAATTACCTTTCAACTCATTTCAATCAAATAAAATCAATCCATATAAATAGAGTAATCAACTTGGCTTATGAATTTCTTAAAACTTTGGCTCGTGCCAAAACTCATACTCGGTCATACCTTGCGCAGGGCATCCAACCGAGTCCGCCAAGGTTGTTAAAATTCTTGTATACACTTAAAATATATTTTTAGTTTGAGAAAAATACAGCCGTTCCTTGGCGTTGGCTGAGTTCCTCTTCACGTGGTGGTTTGGCGTGAAGTGAACCCTAAGCTTTACCCCAAGAGATACCCTACGTGCCTTTCCGTTCAAGGTAAGAATATAATGGAGTTTACCATGCCCCTTTAATAGGCTGGTCCACGGAACCCCCTCTGTAGTGAATAATTAATATATACTCCACCAATCAATAAAATTCATTCTAGCATGACATGGCAATTTATCGCAGCCTAGCCTCTCAAGGCTGAATACTCAATACAAATATTTCTAACACCAAAATCAGTTTAGCCATTCATGCTCATATATTGTCATAAGCCATTCAATTTAAAACCATAAATTTACAACATAAGTAGGCAGTCTCCAATTACTCTATTTTCAAAACCAGTATTCGATTTTTTCAGAAAATTTATAAAATCATTTTATAAAATCACAATTTCTCCTAAAACATAGCAATTTACCATTTAAACCCATTTTTCATAAAATCACACAATTGTATAAAACTACTCTTGATAATTAAGACGATAATAAGTTCACTCACAGTTCTAGGAGTCGATGTACTCCTAATCCCAGTCTCCAAGCACAATCTCTGTACTTTTACCAGTGTACTTTGCTCACCACCTATCCACAATGTACAATACATAATTCACCACATCAATGCTTGACCATTATAAAATCAATTCAGGCTTGGTATATATGCATGATATGATATACAACTTATCCGACTACTACTTAAATGCGCTGCTGACCTAATTCGGCCTATTATCTCTAATTTAACTTCAAATCAATTCGTCTCACTTTCTACACTCCAATTATACTTAAATTACCTTAGTGACTATGAATGAGATTCAATTTATCAGTCTTGGTAGCAAATTACGAAAATACCCCTAGTGGGTAAAAATTCATATTTTTGCTCCAAAAATTCCCATTATTTTTCTAGGCTCATAATTCATCATTATTCATCATAATTCCTCAAATAAACATCAAGATCAGCAGCCAATATTCCCCTAGAAAATTCGGCCAATAATGGTAATGGAGGAAAATAAATTCTTTTCTTGTTGTTTTGTTCCTAAATATGCTAAACTAACTAAAAACACTAATATAGTCTAAAATCAAATTATTCCAACAACAATTCCTCTTCCATACCCATTTTTCAAAATTGAATTCATCATGATAACTCAATATTCAACCATGGAAATCAAGAACAAAAGCATGGGTAAGCTAGGTATCAAGGAGAATTAAAGAATTCTAACTTATCGAGCTTGTTTCGTTGATTTCTTCACTTTTTCTTTAAATTTCCACCTAGGTTTTCTTGTTTTTCCCTTTGTTCTTCCTTTGTTCTTGTTGCTGGTTGCCTAGGCTAAATATGGTGAGAGAATTGGGGATTTCATGGGCTGATTTCTATGGAAAATAATAAAATAATCAAGCATGCCATGTGTCACATACTTATTGGCCCAATTTTTTAACATTTTGACTTTTTCTTCGTAATTTTCCACCACAAATATTCTGGTATTTATCCAATCCTACCACAATTAAAATCCCTTGATCTTGACAAGTGCTGGGGTGAAAAATTTATGGATTTGCCCTCGAGACGAAAAAATTACGATTTTTCCCCTATACTCCGAATTATAACGGAAGTAAAATTTTTCACTTCTAAACCTCAAATCATATTCCAATAAGTCAAATTATACTCCAATGAGTCAAATGGGGCCAAAAAAATCTTTTCAAAAATTTTTATTTTGTCCCCAGGTGGCAAATGACCATTTTACCCCTATATAGCGAAAATTTCGATTTGACTCCAAATTGATCCTCGAACTCTGAATCATCATATTAAACCATTCTGGGACTTTAAAATTCTTAATTTCATCGTAAATTCTCTATTTGATCTAGTTCGAGGCTTAAATCAACTTTGTTGTACCTCTAGGTACAATACCGACTTTTGTAAATATTTCGGGACTCTCCTAGCATGCAAACATGCTATCCATCACATGTATGTCATGACAAATATTTTTATAGAGTCGGGCTTGTCATCTTCTCCCCCACTTGGATCAACCATATGATCCTTCTTCATGACTGATTTTGATATCCGACTAAATATTAATATTTTAATATTATTTCATTAATAAAATATTATTTTATTCTAAAAATTTTATCTTGTCTCCTTGGTACCCAAAATACCTTATTATGCCTCACTTGACTTCCGAATCGCCTTTTATCTCACAAATTCTCCTCCGATAAAATTATTATTATTTTATTGTTATTTCCTCACTTGCGAAATATTTTATCCTAAACTTTTCCTTTCGTCTTTTATCACTTTTAAACATTTTAATTGACCTCAATTTGTATTCGATCAACTTTATTTATCACCATATCAAAGTATGGGGTATTTCAATCTCCCCCACTTAAATAGAATTCGTCCTCGAATTCCCGTCGATGTTGCGTTATCAATCTCCTTCTATGATCTTACTCCTTGTTCCTTCTATGGGGACATTCAATTTATTTACCTCGTTCACCTTCAGTTCAATTAAATGCTTTATTTATGGCAATTATCATCCTTTGGAACCGGATCAGTAATACTTTTTACAACCATGATCTCTTATATCGAGACACTAAGCATGCCTTTATCACCATTATTAAATTTGAACCATAACTTCATCTCAATTGTACCGATTTTGATCACATATCATACTACTTATGTATACTTAATCATCATCTTATTAATTTGCTCTGTACCAAATTTCTCAACCTTAATTCATTTATCTTATATTGGTCCATACCCTTCCTTTAATAGGGTTCCATTAAGAACTTAAACAATCTAAGGTTTACCTTCAAAGTCACTCATAACTTTAATCGTTCATTGCATGTCCATTAACACTTTAGCTCACTGACCTTCTCTAGCATTATTTCAAAATCTCTTAATTACTGAGAACAATTCTTCACCTTAGTTAGTCAAATTATCAATTTCATATATACATGTGTACATGTATTTTCAAATGTCAACATCTCTTGTTATGTATAGAGATCCATGTGTTCACATACCTTGGACTACATTCCCCCTTTATTCATCCGTATCCCAATCCTAGTTTCAATATAATAATTCTTATAGTGCATGTCAACCTTCTTATTATGTTTGCGTATAACTTCATATCATTCATATCATTTCCAACTATATGTTTGAGTTTCCTTATACTATATATCATTGCATCACAATGTCATCTCCATTGAATTATAATCTATTATGCGTGTTGCTTTATAGTCCTATTGATGCCTCAAAGATTTATCTTAACTCGATCATTGCATCTCATGCGATACCACAATTCCTAAGAGTCATCCTTTTTCCTTGATTATTTTTCATACCTCTACATTACCTTGTATCTTTCTTGCATTACGATATTGATTTGTCACTTAAGACTCAAACTCATTTGAATCATGTATACCTCAAGCATTTTTGAATTCCAATTTTCATAATATATATTAGGAAAGTTTCATTATCTGACTTCATTTTCAGGTTCAACTTCTATCATCCTTTGTTCCACTCCTTCATATGAACATAACATCATTCTTCCTTAACCAATTTATAAATTGTACTTGAAATTGTAAAACTTAAAACTAGATTCTCCTCAAGTATTTTTCAATATTAATACTAATATCACTCTTAGCTTACAGCTTTCTTTTTATAATCACATAACTTAATGCTTGCTTTAACGAGATCCAGAGCAAAACTTCTCTTGAGTGTTTCCTTGGGAATATCTATCTTAAACTTATGTCTCACAGCATGTGATCCCTTAACTTGTGATTTAGCCGTTAGGCTTCTCAGCAAGTTTTAAATATTTTATGTTTCATACTTGCTGTGTATGATTAGAATCTCCTTTCAAAGATGTTTATATATTCCTAAAACACTTACTCTTAAGATATATAAATACGTACTCATCCATACAATCCCTAACTCATCTTCATAGGTTTCTAGGGTGTCACACAATTAGCCTTATGTTGTTACTAACTTTTGTCATTTTACTGTATCAAAACAGATATTACAAATTCTCGTAATGATATTCTATATAAACTGATTTTCTATACCAGTCTCGTAATTCTTCCTTCACACTTTCATTATTTGGTATCTCATCTCAATATAGTCATTTCAAGAATCTTTCAATTTTTCTTTTAATTATATGCCTATATACAAGGCAATAAAGAAGTTTTTCAATTCATTTGGGTAAACATTCTCCAGAATATTTAAAACTCCCAGATAACAAAACACAATGACTAATAACCAGAATTCAATTTGTAAGCTCATTATCGTGTCACTTCCATCTTACTCATGTATCATAGGCGTGAGGTATTCGGAGCAGTATAGCGTTGGACAGTCAATGCTGAAGTACTGTAGCTATTAGAAATTTTCTCATCAAAGCTATTTGTTTGCATTCAAAGTCACCACATCAATCATTCTCAACCAGTGGTTTCCCTTCTAGATATATATATATCATGAGTTCCATAAGTATAGGTACCTTCTATTTTCTTGCCATACACACTAAGCCAGATTAATACTTTCATCTCATGTCATCTTTTGACTTTTATCCACATTCATAAAATTCCACCTCAAAACATCCTTTCCATACAGTGTAATAAATTCATGATACATATACCACTCCACACATAAGTTGCTTACTATCTACAACTTTCCTCAAATTTATTGTCATCCCTATCCAATTATCTTCTTTGTCTTATACTCCAATAATTTTATTGACTTTTGATATAATTAACTACGAAAACAGCCTAGCTTCCTCCTCACTTTATTCTCGCAATTCTTACTGAATCAAAATTTTATATTCCCCATATTCCATAATTTAACTTCATTAAGTTATATTTGTGCCCAACTATTACCTCATAGTGTCATAACATCACTGAATAATCCCCTTCATGCTTAAATTACAATTATTAACGTAATCACATTATCCATTCCGAATGTCATTTATAACCTTATTGCTTCCTTCTATAACCTTCCTCAATAATTATATTACCAATTTATCCCTATCATACTAAAGATTCCCATATACCTTCAGTTACTTAAACAGCCATTTTATAATACATTCTAGTCATATATTTTTAAAAGCCAAGCTATTTACTTCTTTGTACAGATAACTATTATCTCCTTTACACTACATCTACTTAGAGTTAAAGTAGCATAAAAATTCTACCAAAATATCACATGTCATTAGGATCCTCATCTTAATCTGATCTTATCGAAAAATTCTACTCAGAGTCCTTATTAAGATCCTTTTCCGGGTTCTCCTCATTCTGTGATTTTCTCCTTTTTTTCCTCAATCCAGGCTTGTTGTATTCTCCTACATTCTTCATCACTCACCGGTGCAGCATTTCTTCCACAACCGGGAGGAAAATGTCGTACAACGCTCACCCCCTTCCTAGGACGAATATCTCCCCTTGCAATTGCCTTCCTTGTCCATTCATTATGGTACTCTTCAGATTGTTTCAAAAGAAAATCTCTTTCAGTTTTCGGAGTATCGGAGCTACTCTCACTTTCAAAATTCTTGCTATTCTCAAAACTTTCCTTATTACGAACCCGCTCTACTAAGTTCAGAGGAATTTTATTATTAGGAATTCGAGATGGACCATCTTCCGAATCACCTAGATCAAGGCGCCATTTGCTTCTAGCCGTAGAATCTAGAGATCTCTCGTTAGCACTATGAGAGGTATCGGGACTACCACCTCTTCTAGACATGGTGTGTATGTCACCAGTGCACCTTAAAACCTATATGCAATCAAATAGTAATTGTTTAATTATTTATCCATCTCAAAAGTAGGTAGATTTCTATATGTAGATGCATACATTCTATTAAATCTAACCTAACTTAACTTAACTTAACTTATTTTAACTTAACTGGACTTGGGGCCACATAGTGTCAGTGTGAATTTCTTAAAAAAGCTTTAAAACTAAAAACTTTAAAATCCAAAGCTTTAAAACGAAAATCTCTGATCCTTAAACCATACTCTGATACCAATTTAAATTGTCACGACCCGAAACTCCCCATCGGACCCGTGACAATCGTCGCGAGGCCTTGACAAACATTCTTCACCTCGAATGTTGATCGAAACCTTGCAAGGCTCTCGTATCAGCTTTCGCACTTCCCCGGTGAGCAATAGTTATCAAATATCAAAATTCGAAGGATTACAAATCATTACCAAATCAGAACATAACATATTGTTTTCTGGCTCACAGGGGCATTTTCGTCATTTTTGTCAAAAATCTCGAAACTTGCTAAAGATGTAGTAAGTAAGCAGAAAATATATATTTAATGATTTGAAAACAAATTAAGTATCTAAAACGTTCATTTGAAGTGAAAATTTGACCATTTGAATATAATAAAAATATTCAATAAAATAAACTATTTTCTTGTAAAATAATTTTCATAAAACTATCGGTACATAATTCTTATAGCGTAAAAGTTAATTATATTCATATATACTATAAAGCAAATAACCAAAGCATAAAATTTCTTTTACAGTGACACGTGGGCCCACATCTAACCAAAATGCATTGGAAGTTGGAAACCTACAACTTTTATCGATTCGAGTCCAAATGAAGGTTCTTGTCAAAGTCAGCTAACTATGGAATTCCCTGAGCCTGAAATGTGAGGAAATGAGGGTGGTGAGATTATAAAATCTCAATAAGTAAACAGATACCATCTAAACTATCTAAAGTCGAGTAAATGGAGACAATTGAAATAAGTCATCATACTGTAATTTCATTACCTTTCAACTCATTTCAACCAAATAAAATCAATCCATATAAATCGAGTAATCAACTTGGCTTATGAATTTCTTAAAACTTTGGCTCGTGCCAAAACTCATACTCGGTGATACCTTGCGCAGGGCATTCAACCGAGTCCGCCAAGGTTGTTAAAATTCTTGTATACACTTAAAATTTATTTTTAGTTTGAGAAAAATACAGTCGTTCCTTGGCGTTGGCTGAGTTCCCCTTCACGTGGTGGTTTGGCGTGAAGTGAATCCTAAGCTTTACCCCAAGAGATACCCTATGCGCCTCTTCGTTCGAGGTAAGAATATAATGGAGTTTACCGTGCCCCTCTAATAGGCTGGTCCACGGAATCCCCTCTGCAGTGAATAATTAATATATACTCCACCAATCAATAAAATTCATTTTAGCATGACATGGCAATTTATCGCAACCTAGCCTCTCAAGGCTGAATACTCAATACAAATAATTCTAACACCAATATTAGTTTAGCCATTCATGCTCATATATTGTCATAAGCCATTCAATTTAAAACCATTTACAACACAAGCAAGCAGTCTCCAATTACTCTATTTTCAAAACCAGTATTCGATTTTTTCAGAAAATTTATAAAATCATTTTATAAAATAACAATTTCTCCTAAAAAATAACAATTTACCATTTAAACCCATTTTTCATAAAATCACACAATTGTATAAAACTACTCTAGATAATTAAGACGATAATAAGTTCACTCACAATTCTAGGAGTCGATGTACTCTTAATCCCAGTCTCCAAGCACAATCTTTGTACTTTTGCCAGTGTACTTTTGTCACGACCCGAAACTCCCCATCGAGCCCGTGACAACCGCCGCGAGGCCTTAACAGACATTCTTCACCCCGAATGCCGATCGAAACCCCGCAAGGCTTAGCATCAACATCCGCATCTCCCCGGTGAGCAACAATTATTAAATCTCGCATTTACAAAAATCATAAGTCATTTTCAAATAAGAACAATAAAATATTATTTTCTGGCTCATAGGGGCATTTTCGTAATTTTTCGTCAAAAATCTCAAAACTTGCTAAAAATGTAGTAGGTAAGCAGAAAATATATATTTAATGATTTAAAAA
>NC_030852.1:7535118-7557586 GCF_000208745.1 Theobroma cacao
TTTTTTCACCATGCATTCCCTTTGACTTATCCAAGTCTTAAGTGAAATTTCCAGATTTTTCCAAAGTTTTGGTGGAGCAAATTTTTCAAAATTACACTTTTGCCCCCGAACTTTTCAAAAATTACATTTTTACCCCAAAAATTGAAAATTTGCCATAATGCATAATTTTCACTCCTCATACTCATTTCACACTCCAAATAATTAAATTTGATCAAAATCCTTTCAAAAATTAAATTTTTGATTTCGGATGGTAAAATTACCATTTTACCCTTTTACTCCAAATTATACCGAAATTAAAATTTTTCACTTCTAAACCTTAAATCTTACTCCAATAAGTCAAATGGAGCCAAAAAAATCTTTTCTAAAATTCCCATTTTATCCCCAAGTGGCAAATGACCATTGTGCCCCTAGATAGCGAAAATTCCGGTTTTACTCGAAATTGATCATCGAACTCCGAATTACCATATTAAACCATTCTGGGACATTAAAATTGTTAATTTCATCGTAAATTCTCTATTTGATTTAGTTCGAGGTTTAAATCAACTTTGTTGTACCTTTAGGTACAATACTGACTTTTGTAAATTTTTTTCGGGACTCTCTTAACATGCAAACATGCTATCCATCACATATATGTCATGACAAATATTTTTATAGAGTCGAGCTTCTCATCTTCTCCCCCACTTGGATCAACCATATGATCTTTCTTCATGACTGATTTCGACATCCGGCTAAATATTAATATTTTAAAAATTTTATCTTGTCTCCTTGGTACCTGAAATACCTTATTATGCCTCACTTGACTTCCGAATTGCCCTTTATCTCACAGATTCTCCTCTGATAAAATTATTATTATTTTATTATTATTTTCTTACTTACGGAATATTTTATCCTAAACTACTCCTTTCGTCTTTTATCACTTTTAAACATTTTAATTGACCTCAATTTGCATTCGATCAACTTTATTTATCACTATATCAAAGTATGGGGTATTTCAAATTTGCTCACCACCTATCCACAATGTACAATACATAATTCACCACATCAATGCTTGACCATTATAAAATTAATTCAGGCTCGGTATATATGCATGATATGATATACAACTTATCCAACTAACGCTTAAATGCAGTGCTGACCTAATTCGGCCTATTATCTCCAATTTAACTTCAAATCAATTTTTCTCACTTTCTACACTCCAATTATACTTAAATTACCTTAGTGACTGTAAATGAGATTCAATTTATCAATCTCGGTAGCAAATTACGAAAATACCCCTAGTGGGTAAAAATTCATATTTTTGCTCCAAAAATTCTCATTATTTTTCTAGGCTCATAATTCATCATTATTCATCATAATTCCTCAAATAAACATCAAGATCAGCAGCCAATATTACCCTAGAAAATTCGGCCAATAATGGTAATGGAGGAAAATAAATTCTTTTCTTATTGTTTTGTTCCTAAATATGCTGAACTAACTAAAAACACTAACATAGTCTAAAATCAAATTATTCCAACAACAATTCCTCTTCCATACCCTTTTTTCAGAATTGAATTCATCATGATAACTCAATATTCAACCATGAAAATCAAGAACAAAAGCATGGGTAAGCTAGGTATCAACGAGAATTAAAGAAATTCTAACTTACCTAGCTTGTTTCGTTGATTTCTTCACTTTTTCTTTAAATTTTCACCTAGGTTTTCTTGTTTTTCCCTTTGTTCTTCCTTTGTTCTTGTTGCTGGTTTCCTAGGCCAAATATGGTGAGAGAATTGGGGATTTCATGGGCTGATTTCTATAGAAAATAATAAAATAATCAAGCATGCCATGTGTCACATACTTATTGGCCCAATTTTTTAACTTTTTGACTTTTTCTTCATAATTTTCCACCACAAATATTCTGGTATTTATCCAATCCTACCACAATTAAAATCCCTTGGTCTTGACAAGTGCTGGGGCAAAAAATGTACGGATTTGCCCCCGAGATGAAAAAATTACGATTTTGCCCCTATACTCTGAATTATACCGAAATTAAAATTTTTCACGTATAAACCTCAAATCATATTCCAATAAGTCAAATTATACTCCAATGAGTCAAATAGGGCCAAAAAAATCTTTTCTAAAATTTTCATTTTGTCCCCATGTGGCAAATGACCATTTTGCCCCTAGATAGTGAAAATTTTGATTTGACTCCAAATTGATCCTTGAGCTTCGAATCACCATATTAAACCATTCTGAGGCTTTAAAATTCTTAATTTCATTGTAAATTCTCTATTTGAACTAGTTCGAGGCTTAAATCAACTTTGTTGTACCTCTAAGTACAATACCGATTTTTGTAAATATTTCGGGACTCTCCTAGCATGCAAACATGCTATCCATCACATGTATGTCATGACAAATATTTTTATAGAGTCGGGCTTGTCATCTTCTCCCCCACTTGGATCAACCATATGATCCTTCTTCATGACTGATTTCGATATCCGACTAAATATTAATATTTTAATATTATTTCATTAATAAAATATTATTTTATTCTAAAAATTTTATCTTGTCTCCTTGGTATCCAAAATACCTTACTATGCCTCACTTGACTTCCGAATCGCCTTTTATCTCACAAATTCTTCTCCGATAAAATTATTATTATTTTATTGTTATTTTCTCACTTGCGGAATATTTTATCCTAAACTACTCCTTTCGTCTTTTATCACTTTTAAACATTTTAGTTGACCTCAATTTGTATTCGATCAACTTTATTTATCACCATATCAAAGTATAGGATATTTCATAAATGGATAAATTTGTTCATTATATTTTTAAATTTAAATAATTTTTATTATAAATATTATTTAGATTTATTTGATATGTAAATAAGAATTGAATGACTTTAATTAAAATAGATTTCCTGATTCTAACTATAGTATTGAATAACTTGTAAACTAATATTATAAAATTTCAATTATTTATTTATTCTTCTAAATTTAAAATCTAGAAACATTTGAATAGAAAGAAGGATTTGCTTGTCATGCACATGGCCATTAATATTAGTTATATACAATATATATAAAACCACAGATAATAAAACATTTGATTGATGAAAATACACATGTTTGTACATTAGATTTCTAAATTGCTATTTTGTATATATTTTTATATAAATATTAATAATATTGATCTATTTTGTAAATAAGAATTCTAATGGCATCAAATAAATTTCATTAAAATATTTTTAATTTATAAAATTAAGATCTATCCAATCAATGAATAAGTTGAATGATTTTCATTAAAAATATTTTTTCTTAATTCTAATTGTATTGAATAATTTATAGATTAATACAACAAAATTTTAATTATTTACACTTAAAACTTTACACTTTATATATATTTTTATTTATATATAATTAATGTTTAAAATTAAATAAAAAGACTGGTAATTTATGTGCAACGAATGTGACAACAAATATTAGTATATATAAAAATATGGATGTTGCATTAAAACAAAATTGAGTTTTAATCATACTTCTTTAAGCGACATATGTTTTCATATTGTAAAATCTTAAAAGGTGCAACTATTTAAACTTTTAGCTTCATTTTTTTCACATTTAGTAGTAGTATTAAAAAGTGCAGTTTTTGATAGTGTATGCAATTTCTATGGTTACATTTTATTCATAATACATTTAAAAATTTATGTAGTGAAGTCAGATATATAAAAATGTTCTAAAAAGCATTAAAAAAGTGTTATTAAAAATATTTCTAGAAGCACATTTTAAAAATATGCTGTCTTAAGTTAAATTTAATGTAATGTCGGTAAAACTTTTTATTGATAAAAGCAAATATTTTTATTCACTATATTTCCAAATTGTCATTTTAAATGATTATTAATTATTAGTATTAATACGATTTGTCCTATTCGTAAATAAAATTGTAGTTCCATTTGAAAACTTTCAATTATAAAAATACAATTAGAAAATTGACAAAGCTACTAAGAGACATTTAGGGGGTAGGAATAGATGAAACGTTAAGGAGGACGTGAAAATTAAAAGTGCCATCAAAAGTTCAATATTTTCTATGGTTGAAAATTAAAAGTGCCTTCGGAAGTTCAATATTTCCTATGGCTAGCTTACCCAAGTAAGATACCATGAAAATTAAGGGAGAGTCTTTAAAGACAAGATGAGTGAAATTAAGGGAGGAAGATAAAAAATGTTCTTGATGTCTAGTGGAGTGTGGGGAGTATAGTCATGTCCTTTTAAATATTAGTTGGAGTTAAGAAGTTTTGGGGGGGGGGGGGGGGAGGGGGGGGATCATGAAATGGTGGGGGGTGGTGAGCTGCTACCCAAAACCAGTCCCTGAATTCTTTAGATAGTTGTTATGCATACACGTTTAAATAAGATAACATGATTAATTAAATGTGTTTAAACGTGTTATTCGTGTCTGTCACAATTAAGATGTGAAACACGAGAAGATTAAATACAAACCTGTTTAACTTTATGTTTTTCGTGTCGTGTTATCGTCTTGTGTTCAAAATTGCTAGGTCTACTTGTAGCATTAGTGAAGGTGAGGACTTTGGATAAAGAAATAATCAGTGGTAAGGAGTGGCAGCAAAACCCGAGTGCTATAGGAAATGGGGAAACGGTTAAAAGGTCAGAGAAAAAGGGAGAGATAGAATGACAACCATTGAGTGATGGCTTCCTAAAATTTAATACTGATGGGGTCGTTTGGGGAAACTCAATTTTGGGAAGGATAGAAGGTGTGTTGAGGGATGAGAAGGGGAGGTTTCAAGCAATGTAAGGGCCTATAAGAATGAGGCAGTTGAATTATGCAAAGCTTTTGGCGATTAAATCAGCATTAGAGGTGTTTAATGAGTCTGTGTGGGTGGGGGAAAAGGTTTCGATAGTGGAAAGTGACACAAGTGTGGCCACAAACTGGATGATAAAATCAAAAAGTCAACCATGTAAGTGGTGGAAGACGTTTCAGCAGATTGACAAGCTTACAGAATTGATTGGCAATGTTTAAGTTGTGAATATCCACAAAGAGGCAAACAACTATCTATACTCAATGGCAAAAGCACTACCAAAAAACAGCTTATTTCCTACGAAATGTTTTGCTGCAAAAAGGCTGATTTCCATTGGAAATACCCTTTTCCATCGAATTTCCAACAAAAAAATCCATTGGAAATTCTATCAGTAAAAGTCTCGTCGGTAATACTTTCCGTTGGAAAATTTCGTTGGAAAAAATATGATTTCTGTTGGCCATCTCATTGGAATTCCGTTGAAATTTTTTTTCGAACAGAAAATTTCGTTGGAAATAATTCCGTAGGAAATGAATTTCCAACAGAATTTTTCGTTGGAAATGCTTTTCCAACGGAAAAACATTGAAAATTTTCAACAAAATGCTTCGTTGGAAATTCATTTTCGACGAAAATTTCCATTGGAAAAGTATTCCCAATGGAAAATTTCGTTGGAAATTTTAAATGATTTTTCGTTGGAAAAGCATATCCAATGGAATTTTCTATTGGTGATGTATTTCCAACGAAAATTCTTTTACTAATTTTTATTGCATTTCCTTTTAATGATGCTTTTCCATAAGAAATTGCCAATTTCATTTCGATAATAAATTATCAATTCACATCCACATTTGGCTTTCAAAATATATAAAACAACCACATGTTAAAAAGCGAGATTCAAAGTCTAATTCATACAATTAAAAATTACTCTACGCACACAATATCTAAAAAAGTTAAACACATATGAATACAAAGATAAATGTGTTATTAAATAGCTATACTAAAAAGTATTCAAGTGTAGCACTAAAAAATAGACATCATATCATGAAATGTTGTGTTCTTACTTGTCAAGATTTTAGCTTGAAGGTCCCACATTTCCTTCTTTTGAATACGCATTAGTCATGATCATGGTTTCCATACGTGCCATAAATTCACTCATGCTTTCCGCCATTGCATTCTTAATTTCTTCACCTATTTCCCCATGTATATCCTCAAGTATCTTAACCAAGTTTTTGAAAGATTTTCCACTTTTTCTTCCAATGCAATTGCGGGAGTGGTAACGTTTGAGTTGATAGGGCGAAACGTAGACTCTGATGTTGCTACATTGCTATGTGTTCCAGTAAGTAAAGCTGTAGTAGGCACTCGAATACCAAACCCATACACGTGAGTGCGTGTAGTCTCCATCCCTCCAATTGCTTCAGTCCAAGCATGCAGATCAAATTTTGACTGAGAAGATGAATCCTCACCATACTTCTGCGATAGTACACTCGTAGACTTAAACTTGTTATCTATAAAATCACCATGACCCCCTAAACATTTACGAGTGCGGTTGAACATTTCCAAAAAGCTAACATCTCGTTTCATCTCAATTGCCTACATTTATTTACAATTATATATACTCAATCATAATCGAGATATATAAATAACATGTAAGGAAAAACCAAAGTCAAAGTACTAAACATACAATTTAAATTTAGTTTTAAAGAAAACCATACATATAAATACGAAGTAAGATTAATTCATACCATCCTTTTTGCATGAACCACAAATGGAACTAAATCGCTAGTGTGCTTTGGAATGCTACCTTCTTTTGGCATGAAATGATTTTGTGTTGCTGTTCTCGATTTGTTTTGCCATTCTTCTGTACCCCATATTGTATCGATAAGGGTATCCCAGAGTTCACTTGACATGCCTTTGCAATTCGTAATGTTGTTTATTTTGGCTTCTGTCATTGCTTTATTCCTTCCTTTTGAAAACATGTCACTTAACTGATCGGAACAAATTTTATCCCATATTCATCGAACCAAAACATCTTGATTTGCAGACCAAACACATTTTTTCTATAGCAAAATAATAGAGTAACTAAAAAAATTGATACAGATTAATTGAAAACAAAAAGTTATAATTTAATTGAATAACAAACATAATATCTGAAATTTTTGAAACATTAACTCCTTTATATCATTAGGGACTTTCCTCCATGTCGACCATGGACCATGGAAGTGATTTTTGATGATCCTTGTTATTGTAAATGTGACTCCTCGCTCGAAAAAAGTACTTGTAGAATATAAAAGAAAATTTTTATATATTAAAATTTATAACAAATATAATAATTTCATTATAATACAAGATAACATACCTCTCACCAATAAGAGTTATACGTAATCTATCGGATGGATCTACAGGAGTCTGTAATCCTACACTAGGCCCCCTACCCTTTGACCTTGAGGATGCATTATCTACACTTGCACCTAAATCAATAGATGAGAATATATGAGAATCGTGAGTAGATGTCTCATTTTCTACTTGCTCCACAGATGCACCCAATAAAGAAGATGGCTCAGAGGGCACATCATTATTGACCTGCTGCATCTGTGGTTGAATGGATAGATCAGTAAACGCATTAGTATTTGTAGGCAAAGACATACTTCTAGAGGCATTTGTTGATCTAGGTCTCGATTTTGAATGCTTCCCTTTAACTATCGTTCCTGTAATTTTTTTTGTTAAAATTCAGACAAAAATTATTTTCAATAAAATTGAAACAAAGTATAAAAATCATCAATTTACAACAATCACAAGTATGATTATTCATTTGTACAATAAAAGATGCAATTATATAGGATTAATTTCAACATTTATAAATATAAACTTTCTGTTATAATTTTTTAACATGTCAAGATCTTTCAATATTATAAAATTAAAGTTAAACAATTATGTAACAAAAAATATAAAACCAATATCATATATGTCTACCATCATCAATCACTTTCAGAATAAGCATACTCATGTTCTTCATTATTATCACAATCATCACTAAAAGTTTCGTAGTCGTCGTCTTCAAGTTCATCTTTATCTTCATCTTCATCTTCATCTTCAGTTTCATCTCTTTCTATGTCATCTGCTTCATCTTCATTTCTTTGCATATCATTTTCTGCATCCTCAATCAAGAGATTAACCTGTTCATAATCACCACTTGCTAAAACTGTAAAGTTATCAAGTTCTTCTGATGGAGTACTAGTAATTGAAATAGACACATTTTCTTGGTATACTTCTTCATTCAAATCAATTTCATTTTCTCTATCTCCACTACTAAGAATGTGAAATCTATTCCTAGCTTTTGTTTTAAATACTGCCCACCAATCATGTCGATCTTTTTTGGTTGATGGATAACTACTATAATAAACTTGGTGAGCTGTGCAGCTAAAACCAATGGTTCATTAGTGACAAGTAATGAGTTGTATTTAATTTCAACAAGACCATGCAAATGATCTACCTTAATACCTTTTTCAGTGTCAAACTAATGACACTTAAATAGCACAACTCCATTTTCGATACCAAAATAATCTAACTCGATTATATCCACTAAAATACCATAAAAGTCACGTTCATAATCATTGCAAAAACTCTCTTTTATGCAGACCCCCACTATTCATTGTCTTACGATTTTGGCCGTAATCTAAGGTGTGAAACTTGAAACCATTTACAAAGTATCCTTTGTAACACCTTATCATATGTCTTGGACCATGAGAGATTTCAAGTATACGTGGGTCAATTTCATCTTGACGTTTTGCAACCTACGAACATGACATACAAGATAAAAAATTAATAATTACATAATTAATGCCTCAATGTTATTAAAAGTTCACTTCTAATTAACATAAACTTACATAATTTTTAAACCATTTTACAAATCTTGCATCACGTACTTTCTCCAATTCATCTTCCGATATATGCACAACATCTCCCTTGACCATTTCATCAAATTTCCTATCATCATATCCATAATTTAAGGATTAAGTTCATTCTTATGATCAATCATTTGAGTTTATGGTAGAATGGTACTTACTCAATATATGGGACCATCTCTTCACAATTCATTAAGACATATTGATAACTCTATGATATAGAGTTATTTGAGCTTAATTTTGATAATAATTTGGCTTAGTTTTTGTAGTAATGCATAAAAATTAGTAAATTTTATTTAATTATTTTAAATTAGTTATTTTAGGTGAGTCAATCTAATTTTGGTTAATTTTATGCTTAATTTGGTGTTAATATGGTTAAGATAGGTTGTTATTAATTTAATTGTGCTTTTGTAGGTGTTTGATGAAAGAAGAATTTTAATGGAAGAAGGAAAGCAATTTCAAGGTGCAGACTCCCAATGCATATGTTTCGGTATTCGGCCATAACTTTCTCTACAAGCTCCAAATGAAGCGATTCTTGGACCATTGGAAAGCTAAGAGAAAGATCTACAACTTTTTATGTTTACCACTTTGCCTAGTTTGGCCTGGAAATGGTAAAAAATCTTGTTAAATTTTACGTATTACAACAGACCTAAAGCAATTACGATTCTGTTAATTAATTTGGCAAAGCTGCGACTTACATAGTCTGATAAGGAAATCCTAACTGAATTTGACTTCTTTCTTCACCCAACTTGGTCTAACTTCAAAGCCTATAAAAATAACTTTTTCGAAGGCATAAGAGGGGGGGAAAATAGAGAGAAGGAAACACCAGTTTAATAGTTGAGAGTCAAGCCACAAAGTCATTGAAGTTGAGAAGATTTTGAAGGATTCAAAAAGACTTGAAAAATCAAGATTATAATTCTTGAGTTTATTCTTTCTTATTATTCTCTAATTTTCTTAGTTTGTTTTTAATGTTTATATTTTATTCAATGATGATGTATGACTTGATGGGGAACTAAATTCTTAATCTTAGATCTGGTAGTGAGTTTTATTTACTATTTAATTTTAGTTGAGTTTATTAGTTTTAATTTTTTATTTTAATTATTTGGATAAAATTAGGGTGTTATAATTTTAGTAGTTAACAATAGGAATTAAACAATTCTCTGTGGGAATGATACTTTACTTCATTACTATATTACTTGTTAACGATACGTGCACTTGCGTGAGTAAAAAATTGAACAACAAGTTTTTGGCGCTGTTGCCGGGGAATTGAGTCTTTAATTCTTTATTGTTAATATTAATACCAAGCATTCCTAATCTTACTTCAAACTTTTCTCTTTATTTTCATATACTTTTGATTGTGGTGATGAACTATCTGTAGCCATCTAAACAATTTGTGCCTAGGAATGTTGCTAGTGATTATGTATTGGATGCAATCAGTGTTTTAGCCAACCAAGTAGATGCTTTGTCTCAAAAACTTAATGCTTGGGATGATAATGCTTTTGAAAGTCCTTTTGTTACATGCAAGTTTGGTGGAGATAGGCATTCAAGTGATTGTTGTCCAGCTTATTACGAATCAATGCAATTTTATGAAAGCTTCAATGGGCAACAAAATAAGTCATACTCCAACAATTACAATTCAGGATGGAATCACGAAAATTTTTCATGGAGTAATGATTATGGTCCTACATATTCATCACAACCTATTTTCCATTATGGTTTTCAGTCACAAGTTAGAGCTCTTATGCTAGAGAAAAAGCCTTCAATAGAGGATATGTTCATGCAATTCATGATAAGGACTAATGCCATTTTTCAAAGTCAGGCAGAATCAATTCGAAATCTTGATACACAAGTGGGTCAACTAGCTAATGCCATCAATAATAGACTTCAAGATGATGGAGATAAAGTAGATCAAGGAAATACTTCCAACAATCAAATTCAAGATGAAGAAATTAAGCAAGAAGAGAAAATATCTACATCACCACAAGTCAAGCCATATGTGCCTCCCATTATTTTTCTAGATACAATTGATGGGTTTCCTAAAGAGGCTGTTGATATGGAAAATCCAAAGAAACTCCTTGAAGCTTGTTTGGTTCATGATGCAACAATAAAGGACCAGAATGAAGAACTCACAAATGTTACACATGTTTTGAAGGCTACACCAAAAGAGCATTATCCGAGAATAACTCAATTTGAGAAGTCAAGTAAAAGTCAGCCTTTTCCACCATCTTGGGTTGAGCAAACACCAAATCTTGAGTTAAAGGCACTACAACCTCATCTTAGGAGGAGTCTATTTTCATACCTCAAGCTTTTCCCATGCCAACTCAAATCTCAACCAAAGTCAAGCTAGTGACTATAAAGAAACGCTTCTTGGGAGGCAACCCAAGCACTTTAACTTATTTTTTTTTTATTTTTATTTTTATTTTTATTTAATTATTAAATTATTAAAACTCTCTTTTATTTTTATAGGTACATGTAAAAAAAATAATAAAACAAAAGAGAGAGAGAGAGAGATGAAAGAGAAAGAAAAAGCCCACTACCCCATCACCTAACACCCACAAGATCCTAATCCAAGTAAGTCCTTGATGAGCTTGGAGGCATAAAGGTCAACAAAACCTTTTGGCTTTAAAAAATGAAGATCTTAAGCTGAAAATTCAAGTGTTGATGAAGATGGAGTAGAAATAGAAAATAAAAGAAAGAAAGAGAGATTTTTCTTTCTCTCTCCTAGGGTTTGGTTGTGCTGCAAAATGGGATTGAAAGTTGTGGGTTTGGTACCCAAGAAGGTAGGAGAAGGAAGAAGTAAGAAAAGAAAGGGAAGAAAAAAATGAAAAAAATTTGATTTTCATGGTGGAGAGATGACAATGGCGTTCAGAAGGTGAAGAAGAAGAAGAAAATGCCTTTTTGTGAAGATAAGAACTGATCATGGAAGAAGAAAAAAAGAGTCAAAGCTTCCTTTAGAAGCTTTGACCAAGCTAAGGGCAAAATTACCATTTAGCGCTCTAAGATTTTCACCCTTTTTAATTAAGTCCTCCCACAATCTTTTAATTCAAATTTCTCTATATTTTTCTTCCTTAACACTTGCACCAATAAAAGATCAAGTTTATGCTTCAACGTGGTATCACCATAATATTTAAATATATACTTACTCACGCTAGCTTTATTTAATAAAGACACTCGAGCCCCACTAACATCGTTTTTCTCTGAAATTCCCTCGTTCTTCTTCTCTCTCACTTAGATTAACCATATACTCGTCCTTCATGACTAATTTCGACATCAAATAAAATATTAATATCTTAATATTATTTTATTAATAAAATATTATTTTATTCTAAACATTTTCACTTGTCTGTTTGGTACCCAAATGTCTTATTATGCCCCGATTCACTTTTGAATCACTTTTTATCTCGCTAATTCATTGTAACACCCCGTTACTTTGATATGTTAGCTAATAATGCTTATTGGATGCCAATTGAAGTTAATTAGAGTGTTTAAAAGTGATGAAGGGTGAAAGGCATAGTTTGGAATAAAATATTTCGCACGTGAGGAAATAGTAATTAAATAATAATATTTTTATTGAAGATGAATTAGTGAGATAAAAGGTGATTTTGAAGTGAATTGGGACAAAGTAAGATATTTTGGAGCCTTAGAAGGTTAGGGGAAAATCTTAGAATAAAATAATATTTTATTAATAAAATAATATTAAAATATTAATATTTTTTTAATTATTGAAAGTAGTAATGTAGGAGGAGTATACGACTAATCCAAGTGGGGGAGAAGAAGTAAGAACGAATTTTGATGGAAAACAGTGTTAGTAGGGCTCGCGTGCCTTTATTAAATAAAGCACTAGCGGGTAAGTATATATTTAAATATTATGGAGACGTGTTGGTGAAGTAGAAACTTGATATTTTATTGGTACAAGTGTTAAGGAAGAAAAATAGAAAGAAATTGAAATTAAAAGATTGTGGGGAGACTTAATTAAAAAGGGTGAAAACCTTGGAGGGCTAAATAGTAATTTGCCATTAGCTTGGGCAAAGCTTCTAAAATAAGCTTTGACTCTTTTCTTCTTTTTCCATGGCTGATCCTTATCTCTCTAAAAGGCATTTTCTTCTTCGTCTTCTTCCTCCCAATGTGATTTTCTTCTTCACCATGAAAAATCAAGTTTTTTTTCTTTTTTTCTTTCCTTGCCTTTCTTTTCTTACTTCTTCCTTCTTCTACCCCCTTGTGCACCAAACCCACAACTTTCAACCTCATTTTTTAGCACAACCAAACCTAGACAGGGGAAAGAAAAAAAAATCTCTCATTCTTTTCTTTATTTTCCATTTCTACTCCACCTTCATCAACACTTGAACTTTCAGCTTTAGATCTTTATTTTTAAAGCCATAAGGTATATATTTTCAACTCTTGAATTTTAGAATTTATGGGTTTATATTTTCAAATTTTATTTCCTAATTTTCTTCAAATTTCTTTCCTTGGAAATATTAGGTTTCTATTGATCTGAATACCTCTAAGCTCATCCAGGTAAAGAAACTTTAAATTGGAATAGTTGGTCAATGGGTTTGTGAATTACACTAGAATTTTAGGTTAAATGTTAGGTTAGCGTGTAGATTGTCTAGTGTAAATTTATTTGAATTATTAGATTCAATTTATGACATAATTGAGGTTATTATGGTTTATTGACAAATATAGATGCTAATGGTACTTTAAGGCTTACTTGGATTAGAACCTTGTTGGTGCTAGTTTTGTAAGGTGAGTGAACTTGCATGTAAAAGGTTTTGAACAAATGCATATGTGTTGAATGAAATACTGGAATATCCTTGGTTGACTCCTTTCAAATTTATGCACGGGAACAAGCTTTTCATAAGTGATACTTTTACTTTTTTAAATGTAAAATGTGATGAATTACGTATTTGAAATATTATGTTGAATTGCCAATTGAATTGTGGCATGTGATGTATTGTTATGCAAAGATTCTTGTTAGATGTTGTTATGTGTGCCATGCATGGAAATGTAATGTTGAATGATAATTATAATCGTGTGTGTGTGGTGTGGGAGTGCACATGACGGTGCCGATAGTGTGTAGTATGGGAGAGCACATGCCGATGATATATGCCATGTGCGGTGTGGGAGAGCACATGATGATGATATATGCCATGTGCAGTGTGGGAGAGCACATGATGATGATATCTGCCATGTGTGGTGTGGGAGTGCATGTGAGGATGTTAGCTATGTGCGGTGTGGGAGTGCACATGAGCTGAGTTGAGGATGGCAGTTATATGCATTGAGCCATGTTGTTTGGTTGGGATTGGCCTTGATGTGTTTCATGTATGTTTGAAATGTGATTGCATTGAATGTTGAAAGTTGAATTTTCTAAATGTTTTAAAATGATTTAAAAGTCAACATGGGATCGAGTTTGTTTATGATATACAAATTGCATGGTTTCAATACAAGTGCATCGTGTTTTCTAAAGATCTTCCACATCGTTTGCTTGTTCCCTTCCTATGTTCACTCACTAGGTTTATACTCATTCTTTTCAAGTTCATGTTTTAGTTTTCAAGATCGAAGGTAGTTGGATCCTAGGTCGAGGTGCTTCTTCCTATTCATCTTTCGGTAGGTTCACTATGACTCTCAATGATAGCACCCACGCCCAGAGTCACTCCGCTGGTAGTTAAGGGTCTTTGTATGTATATATGGTAGTTTAAATGTAAATTGTGAGATTTGTTGTAAACACTGTATGTGTAGTTTGATAAATATTGTCCCCATAGGATGGCATGCAATAATACTATTTGAGAATGATACATGCTTGGTTGTCACAATTGATTCCTAAAGGAATTATTATTGAAAATTATGAACTGTGGATTTTAAAAAAATATGGGCGATAGATGGACTAATGAATAGGTTTACATAGAAAGGCTTGCTTGGGCCTATTGGGTTATGCCTGTTAGGCCTATGTGCCGGTCATGGGCCCGAGATTTGAGCTGTGACATTCATTCTCAATAAAAGTATTATTATTTAATTGTTATTTCCCCACGTGCGGAATAGTTTACTTTAAAATATCCCTTTCACCTGTCACCGCTCTTTGACACTTAAATTCATGACAATTTGCCCTTCATCTTATCGATACGGTTATATTGACTACTATACGGGGGTATGTGGTATTAAAACGACATATAGGTAGATCCCTATCCTATACATAAATCAATTTATTCAAAAGCAAATAAATATGATCATATGCTATTCCTGTTTTAGCCTACACTAAACTCCCTTTCCCAAGTTATGTTTAGGTTTCTAAATCAATTTAATGGGTGATCAAGCAATTAAAAGCTTTAAGAACAAATTGGAATAAATAATTCAATTCCATTGAAAATAAGCAAGATAGAAATAAAAAATTTAAACTACAGGTGATTTCAATTGCAAACCTAGAGAAAAGAAATTAACTACTCATAATGAAAATAAAGAACATAAAATAATAGAGTTTACCATCTCAAACAACTGAAACAAGAAAACTAAAGATTGGTAATTTTCAATCTTCCACGGTTGATTTTGTTTTTCTTGAGTTTTTGGTGACTAATCTCCTATTAAAATAACCTAAAACTAATTCCCTCTAGCCTCCCCTCTCAATTTGGCTTCATAAGGATGTATTTATAGGGCTCAGAAACTCATTCTAGTCTAATTCAAACTCCAATATTCAAAAAGACATTTTTACAAACCTAGGGCACTGTTGCGGTAGCATTTTAGTGCCATAATGTCAACTTGTGGTGCCTTTTTCTCCTTGTTCAATGAATAATTACGAAAAGTGACAAACATTAAATTATAGCTCTTTCTCTTAGGTTTCCAATGGTCCAAAAATCACCTCATTTGGAGTTATGTAGACAAAGTTATAGTTAAAATACCAAGACATGTGAAAAGCAAGTCTACACTTAGAATGCCTTTTCCTAGGCCAATCAAAAGTTCTTCTTCAAAGCACACCTTTAAAAGCACAATTTAATCAATAGTAGTTTTTCTTAAGCAATTTAATATTTAACTTAGCATAAAATAACCTAAATTCAATTGACCTAACATAATTAACTATAATTAAATAAATAACTAAAAACAACTAAAATATATACTAAAACTCAAAAACCTAGCAACTTAATGTCTAAAATTTAGACCAAATAACTGAATATCATAGAGTTTTCATGTACGTGTTGAATATTAATGATTTGAGACAAGAGATCTTAGAGGAGGCCCATGTGGCAGCATATGTAGTACATCCAAGCACCGCCAAGATGTATCATGACTTGATGGAAACGTACTGGTGGGATGGCCTAAAGAGAGATGTAGTAGAATATGTGGCTAAATNTGTATGTGCTAGATATTAATGATTTGAGACGAGAGATCTTAAAGAAAGCCTATGTGGTAGCATATGTAGTACATCCAAGCACCGCCAAGATGTATCATGACTTGATGGAAACGTACTGGTGGGATGGCCTAAAGAGAGATGTAGTAGAATATGTGGCTAAATTTCTAGTGTGCCAACAGGTTAAGACAATGCATTGGAGACTTGTCGACTTATTACAGCCCTTACTTGTTCCCGAATGGAAGTGGGAACATATTTCAATGGAGTTTATGACTAATTCCCTCTAGCCTCCCCTCTCAATTTGGCTTCATAAGGATGTATTTATAGGGCTCAGAAACTCATTCTAGTCTAATTCAAACTCCAATATTCAAAAAGACATTTTTACAAACCTAGGGCACTGTTGCGGTAGCATTTTAGTGCCATAATGTCAACTTGTGGTGCCTTTTTCTCCTTGTTCAATGAATAATTACGAAAAGTGACAAACATTAAATTATAGCTCTTTCTCTTAGGTTTCCAATGGTCCAAAAATCACCTCATTTGGAGTTATGTAGACAAAGTTATAGTTAAAATACCAAGACATGTGAAAAGCAAGTCTACACTTAGAATGCCTTTTCCTAGGCCAATCAAAAGTTCTTCTTCAAAGCACACCTTTAAAAGCACAATTTAATCAATAGTAGTTTTTCTTAAGCAATTTAATATTTAACTTAGCATAAAATAACCTAAATTCAATTGACCTAACATAATTAACTATAATTAAATAAATAACTAAAAACAACTAAAATATATACTAAAACTCAAAAACCTAGCAACTTAATGTCTAAAATTTAGACCAAATAACTGAATATCATAGAGTTTTCATGTACGTGTTGAATATTAATGATTTGAGACAAGAGATCTTAGAGGAGGCCCATGTGGCAGCATATGTAGTACACCCAAGCACCGCCAAGATGTATCATGACTTGATGGAAACGTACTGGTGGGATGGCCTAAAGAGAGATGTAGTAGAATATGTGGCTAAATTTCTAGTGTGCCAACAGGTTAAGACAATGCATTGGAGACTTGTCGACTTATTACAGCCCTTACTTGTTCCCGAATGGAAGTGGGAACATATTTCAATGGAGTTTATGACTAATTCCCTCTAGCCTCCCTCCTTTCAATTTGGCTTCATAAGGATGTATTTATAGGGCTCAGAAACTCATTCTAGTCTAATTCAAACTCCAATATTCAAAAAGACATTTTTACAAACCTAGGGCACTGTTGCGGTAGCATTTTAGTGCCATAATGTCAACTTGTGGTGCCTTTTTCTCCTTGTTCAATGAATAATTACGAAAAGTGACAAACATTAAATTATAGCTCTTTCTCTTAGGTTTCCAATGGTCCAAAAATCACCTCATTTGGAGTTATGTAGACAAAGTTATAGTTAAAATACCAAGACATGTGAAAAGCAAGTCTACACTTAGAATGCCTTTTCCTAGGCCAATCAAAAGTTCTTCTTCAAAGCACACCTTTAAAAGCACAATTTAATCAATAGTAGTTTTTCTTAAGCAATTTAATATTTAACTTAGCATAAAATAACCTAAATTCAATTGACCTAACATAATTAACTATAATTAAATAAATAACTAAAAACAACTAAAATATATACTAAAACTCAAAAACCTAGCAACTTAATGTCTAAAATTTAGACCAAATAACTGAATATCATAGAGTTTTCATGTACGTGTTGAATATTAATGATTTGAGACAAGAGATCTTAGAGGAGGCCCATGTGGCAGCATATGTAGTACATCCAAGCACCACCAAGATGTACCATGACTTAAGGGAGATGTACTAGTGGGAAGATCTAAAGAGAGATGTAGTAGAATATGTGGCTAAATTTCTAGTGTGCCAACAGGTTAAGACAATGCATTGGAGACTTGTCGACTTATTACAGCCCTTACTTGTTCCCGAATGGAAGTGGGAACATATTTCAATGGAGTTTATGACTAATTCCCTCTAGCCTCCCCTCTCAATTTGGCTTCATAAGGATGTATTTATAGGGCTCAGAAACTCATTCTAGTCTAATTCAAACTCCAATATTCAAAAAGACATTTTTACAAACCTAGGGCACTGTTGCGGTAGCATTTTAGTGCCATAATGTCAACTTGTGGTGCCTTTTTCTCCTTGTTCAATGAATAATTACGAAAAGTGACAAACATAAAAGTTTTAGATCTTCCTCTTATCGTTCTAGTGGTCAAAAAATCACCTCATTTGGAGTTATGTAGACAAAGTTATAGTTAAAATACCAAGACATGTGAAAAGCAAGTCTACACTTAGAATGCCTTTTCCTAGGCCAATCAAAAGTTCTTCTTCAAAGCACACCTTTAAAAGCACAATTTAATCAATAGTAACCATACTTAGACAAATCAACAACTAACTTAGCCTAAAATAATCTAAATTCAATTGACCTAACATAATTAACTATAATTAAATAAATAACTAAAAACAACTAAAATATATACTAAAACTCAAAAACCTAGCAACTTAATGTCTAAAATTTAGACCAAATAACTGAATATCATAGAGTTTTCATGTACGTGTTGAATATTAATGATTTGAGACAAGAGATCTTAGAGGAGGCCCATGTGGCAGCATATGTAGTACATCCAAGCACCGCCAAGATGTATCATGACTTGATGGAAACGTACTGGTGGGATGGCCTAAAGAGAGATGTAGTAGAATATGTGGCTAAATTTCTAGTGTGCCAACAGGTTAAGACAATGCATTGGAGACTTGTCGACTTATTACAGCCCTTACTTGTTCCTGAATGGAAGTGGGAACATATTTCAATGGAGTTTATGACTAGACCACCCCGTACAAGTAAAAGGTATGATTCTATTTAGGTGATAGTGGATAGGCTGACTAAGTTTGCTCATTTTCTTCCAATAAAGACCATCTATGGAGCAACATAGATGCTCCATTCTACATGGATGAGATAGTGCAATTGCACAAAGTTCCAATCACTATAGTGTCAAATAGAGACATGCATTTTACTGGTCAATTTTGGGGAAAAGTTTAGGAAGCTTTAGGGACTAAGTTGAACTTTAGTACTACTTTTGACCCATAAACGGATGGGTAATCCGAGAGGACCATTCAGACTTTAGAGGATATGTTGACAACTTGTGTTGTAGACTTTAAAGTCGCTTGGAACTAACACTTGCTATTGGTAAATTTTGCTTATAATAACAATATTCTAGTCTCGTATTTGAATGGAACCTTATGAGGCTTTATGTGCATGGAGATGTAAATCACCCATATGTTGGTTTGAGGCTGATGAGTGGAAAATACTTAGGCTGGAGTGTAACAACCCTCTTCCCGATCATTGCCGATGTCCGAGACTTACGGGGAAACTTGGTAAATTCTGAACAAGCCTTCACAATTATCCATTTATAGAACCATAACACATCCGTTGGAAATCTCATAACCATCTCAATTTCATTAATGGCAAATATTCTCTCATTACATTATGTTTCATCATCATATAAATATATGTTTACAGTGCACGCAATTGTTTACTTCCAGAACAAAATATACTATAAATGACCCGACCTCTAATAGTGGAGTGACTCGGATTGGTACAAGGAGATGCCTTTACCTATATCATAGTGGATCGTAATATGCTGATGAAAAGCACGCTAGCTAATCACTTCTCTGCAAAATGAGAATATTGGGGTGAGTCTCACAAACTCAGTGATCATCGGCTCAGTGAGCAGGGCAAAGATGGGAAACAAGCCAAAGATAGAAAATTTGAATATTAAAAACATATGAATATATAAACCATTTAAAATAAAATGGAACATTTGTGCCTTACATTAAAACCCAAGAGTTGCGATGCAAAATAATCATTTCAAGTAACGTATTAAACCAGTGCAAATAAAAGATTTCTACAATCAAAATCATTTAATGTCCTTTACTTGAAATCAGACTATCATAAGCACACATGCTCCCATCAAATAAAGTATTATCAAAGCTTATACACAAGCTTATAAACCCTCTCATCGTTGACGTATTAAACACGAAATCACCGTATAAATAAGGAGCTGCAAAAACCTTGTATTTCTCACCATGCAAAAGAATTCATGCTTGAAAACTCGAACTGATATCACTCTCGAATAGGTAACAGTAACAATCAACTCGTGGACTTGCCTCCATGTAATAACATTCGAGAGGCCCCCCTCCACCGAATTCCTACAGCCATGGCAGTCTCGACAATATTGGTCGACATCGGAGAAATTATGTGGTCACAACCATGTATATTAACTTGTGGCCTAGCCACATATATCAACCTGTGACCTTGCCATGTATATATATCACAGACCGTGGCCTAGTCAAGTCTAACAGGCCGTCGGTGACCCAAAGGTTCTCTAGTTAGAGCTCACTTATGCACAAGGGTCACATTATCCCAATGTGACATTCGGCCTACTCTCTAATCTCTCAATTTGACAAAACCATTTATAAGCAAGTTGGGTTCTCAAAAGCTTATTTTAAATCAATTTCCAAAATGCCAATCATGGTGACATGATAAATCCATTTGTAAAACTTTATAGTGTAAAACCTTTGCATGAGGTTTAAATATCAAATCAGCATGGTGAACATAAAGTTTATTCATGAATGCACATTAGATAAACAAATAAGGCACATTTTGACATAAGCCGTGGTAAAGAGCTTGTTTCCCAATTTCTAAAACCCTTACATATATAACTTATATATATACCAAACATTTCTAAAAGCATGGCATTCACAAGTGCCTAGCATTCTACCAACTCATGTTTTCCATAATAATAATATAATCGATTGCAAATCCATTTGAAATTGCCTACCGAGGCTAACAACTCATGCTATCCATAATTGCATTTAAAGAAAACCATCAACGTTTATTAAACGTATATCAATATATAGTTTATGGAACTTTTGAAATAGACACCCCCTACTCAGTTCACAATAGAGGGACGCTATGTCACTATTGATTCAGGTGTATCTCTAGCTATTTTACTTGTTCGACACCCGTCACCTCCTTCGGTACATCACCATGGCAATTATTCTTTAATTGTCAATTTCGTGGTAGCAATTAAACTCAAGATACTTAACGACTTTACAATTTGTTCAATCCTACACTTGCTGCCCACACTTAGCTTTATGCTTTTATAGCCTATTCATCATTCCCCCTTCTCATTCAAGTACTAACCCTTAACTAAATAATTCAATTCATGCTATAATTAGCATTCCTTCAAAATTAATCTTTTGCACATATATATAGGCAATAACTTTACCAAAGAATTTCAAGTCCTTACATGCATAATTGTGAGACCTCAACCTCTATAGGCTTGTAACTAAGTATAGATGTAATAATACGAGCTAGGGGTAGTTTCATCATTTTTTGTAATAAGCTTCTAAAAGAAAGTTTTATGGTATTTTAAGGCTTAAATGTGTATAAGACTACATAAATGATGTGTGCTGATGAAAACACGAAGAAAACTAGAAGTTTCAACAATTTTCATAATAGGGGCAAAATGGTCATTTTTCACCTTGGGTTAAAATTTTAAGTTTTTATGAACCCGAGCATGTTTTGACCATTATGGATATTGTCTCAGTGTTAAAAGAGCAAAAAGATTGCATAAAAGATTAGAGGAGAGTAAGTTAAATGTTGGAGGGGTATTTTCATAATTTTAAAAGAAAGGATAAGGTTGCTTATAAATACCTTGAATTTCCAGCAACTTCTTGAATTTTCTAGCAGCTAGTCTTCTTCTTCCCTTCTCCTCTCTCACGTTTCTTGAAACTCCATGGAAGCTTGATTTTCAAACTTCCATAACTTTCTCTCTCTAGCTCCAATTTTCATGCTTTTGGTGCACCGTTCCATAAACCCTTGTGCTATTTCATCTTCCCAGTTCAAAAACCTTGAAATATCTTGTTTTCATACTTTCTCTCACTAGTTGGGCATTCTAGAGAGAGAAAAAGAGAGAATCACTCCATTGATTTGGAAGCTATTGGAAGAGAATCCAACTACAAAGGAACCTTAGGGTGAGTGATGCACCAAGTTTGATTTTTAGCTGCAAAAAATGGCTAGTAATTGTGATTTATGAGCTGTTTTATTGTTTAGTATGTTCATTACTTTTTAGTGATTAAGATAGTGAACATAGATAGCCATTTAAAGTGGTAACTAAAAACTAGCTAAGAGATAGCTTTTAGAGTTCATAGTGTGTAAATTGATCTATTGTTGATGTTAATGTGATCCTAGGTTTTTAAGGAAGCACCATCATTCCAATTAGATCATTAGGGGAATTTGAGTCAACTAAAAGTTCTACAATTAATTGGTGAGTGGACTACCTTCAAAACTGATTTTGGGAATATGATGGATTTGACAAAGTGTTTGAATGATTTTATATAATTTTTCATGAAAATGAATGCCTTGGGAACAAG
>NC_030852.1:7558864-7575071 GCF_000208745.1 Theobroma cacao
ACATTCATCCGAGTCCCTCCGCTGGAAGTCAAGTCTTCTTTTTGAGATGTATAGGTGAACCTAATGTACATTATTGGAATACATGTTGTAGACAATGTATGTATATAATAAATGAGAAATGCCAATACGAGTTGGCAATGTCTATTACTATTTTGATTTTAAGTTTTGAAAAATGACTTAGCAGTTTATGATGGAATGATGAACACGTCGGACTATTAGGCTTGCTTGGGCTTAGTGGACAACGTCCATTGGGCCCATGCGTCGGTCATGGCCCAGAATTTGGGTCGTGACAATAATTTTCTATCCTTTACTTCCTTCAAAACATTACATTCACACAACATCAAAACTCATAACTGGTATAAGCATTCTTTCTAACCCATAATCATATGGAAAGAACACTCAAAGAATAGGCCACAATTCGCTTACCTTTCTCAATAAATTTACTTGAGATAAAACTAAGAGATCTCAAGCTCCTTACTATCATAATCTTACATTCCTTGTGAATAAGCAACATGCATGGGTTTCTTGGCACCTACACGGTGTTCTTTTGCTACCACAAACATTTTCACATAATCACAATTCAATTCCTTAAGAAATTCATAGATCAAACTCAACTTTACTTACCTAAACTTTCCTTGAACCCGTGAATCATTCGCACTTTCTTCCTTACGGTTTTTAAGAGCAATGAAGCTTAATGATAGGAAAATGGCAAGAAATAAGCTCACGAGTACTAAGAGAAATGGAGTAGCCAAGCACTTTTCTCTCAACTCTTTCTCTCTTCTCGGGTGGAAGCCTCACAAAGCTATTTTCTCTTCATTTCTCCTCCAAATGGGGTGGATCTCTCAAGGCAAACAAACTTTGTTTGCTTTCTTTTTAATATGGGTGGACATAACAAGAAATAAACTTGAAATGGCTTTGTAAAAGTTCCTATTTCCTTTCCATTTCTTTCATGGGCAGATTGCCAAAAGGCTTGGTAGCTTTTGGCACTTTTTCTTTTTCTTTTATGTGGGTAGATATCACAAGGCAAATAGCCTTGAAATCACACTTTTTCACTTGTATGGGCGGATTCTACCAAGTTCCTCCATTAACTCAAATTTCTTTATTTTATTTTCTTTCCATCACATGTTATGATTATACCCTTTTTCTTTTCAAGTCACATTACCAATCTTACTTTGTTTACCATGGGCTATCTTTGCCAAACCATAGTTTTCTTTCAATTAAATACTCTTTGTTCTTTTTCTCTTTGTCATCTTTCACATGGTGGGGTCCCACATGTCCCCCACTAAGCTTTATCCCTTTTACATGCAATCATTTGCATGTAATAGTAACTTCACTTGTAAATTCCATCAAGCTAAGCAATCTCACTTGCATTTCACTTTTAACTTCACATGCAAATTCCATCAAGCTAAGCAATCTCGCTTGCATTTCACTTTACTTGCATCCTACTTGAATTTCATCTTGCTTTCCATAATACAATTATATATACATCAAATATTCTCTTAACTTTTCATTATTTACAATTGGGTCCTTCCATCATTCCTTTATTTTCAATTCTCTCCTATTTTTCTTCCATTGCATTTGTTCAAATAGAATGTCAAATTCATACTTTACCAAGATGTGACCATAATATTTAAATATATACTTATTTTTTCTCACTTTAATTTAATGAAGGTGCATGGGCCCCACTAAAGCTTCCTTTCTTCGAAATATTTCTTACTTCTGCTCCCCCACTTAGACAAATTGTACAAATCACACGTTCTTCTTGTAATAAAACCAATTTAACATCTATATTATTTTAATATTATTTTATCCAAAAATTAATGTTTTATTTTAAAATTTTCCTCTAGCCTTCTAGGGCTCCAAAACATCTTACTTTGTCTTGGTTTAGCTCTATAGCGCCTTCTTAACTCCACAACTTTGACCTCAATAAGATATTATTATTTCATTATTATTTTATCGTATACAAAATATTTTATTCTAAAATATTCCTTTCACCTTCCAACAGTCTTAAACACTTCCATTGGCCTCAATTGACCTTCATCCTATCCGTAAGGTCATATTAGGCACCACACCAAAGTACGCGGTGTTACATGGAGATGGTTCAAAAGACCACAAACAAAATATAGTTGATTAAAAAGAAAAGATGTTGGCGACATATAGTCATCAAAAGTCATATGTCGACTATAAACATTGAGTTTTGCAATTTAATGTCAAAGATCATGATTCCCTTAGAGTATTACCAACCAACGACATTAAGAGTGTGAGACCTCGGCCTCTATAGGCTCGTAACTAGACATAGACGCAATAACATGGGCTAGAGGTAGTTTCGTCATTTCCTTAGTAAGTCCCTAAAAGTAATTTTTTAAACAATATTAAGGCCAAAATAGGCCTAAGGCATAAATGAATGATGAAATACGGGTAAAATGACGAAGGAAATAAAACTAATGATGATTCTTGAGGTAGGGGCAAAATGGTCATTTTTCATCTTGGGTCAAAATTTTTAAGTTTCGTGAACCTAAGTATTTCTAGACTATTATGGACCTTGTCCTAGTATCAAAATAACAAAATGATTGCACAAAGGATTTGAGGAGAACAAGCTAACTTGCTAAGGGCATATTCATAAATTTAAGTGGAGTTGGATAAGCATGAGCTATAGATATCATCTTCCAGCAGCTTCTCATCATATTTCCAGTAGCTTTTTATTCTTCTTCTTCCTCTCATCTCGCATTGCTTTCATCCTCCATGGAAGCTTGATATGAAACCTCCATAACTCCTCTCAAACTAGCTCAAATTTTCATGCTTTTGTGCACTCTTTCATAAAACCTTTGTGTTTTTTCACTTTTTCACTTTAAAACCCTTGAAAAATCCTACTTCCATATTCTCTCTCACTAGCTAGGTGTTTAGAAAGAGAAAGAGGGAGCTTTTACAATAGCTTGGAGAATTATTAGAAAGAGTTTCAAATTTACAAAGCTATTAAGGTGAGTAGTAAATTAGAGTTAATTTTTAGTGTTGAGAATGATTAGTGCTTAGACTTGTGAGTGTCTTGTAGTTGAGGTTGTAAATTCACTTTGGAGTGATTAGAATAATGAAAATGGATAGCCACTTAATGGCACTTGGAAACTAGTAGGCGATAGCTTGTAGGACTTGTAATTATGAGAATTGAGTTAATTGTGATATTAATGTGATGATAAGTTCCAACGAAGCCCCACCGTCCCATTTGGATCATTAGGGAAGTTAGAGTCGACTAAAGGTTCAACAAAATACCGGTGAGTGAACTTGCATTTCAAAATTGTTTTGGGAATGTGAATGTATTTGCACAAAACATTTGAATGATTTTATCCAACTTTTCTTAAAACGAGTGCCTTAGGAACAAGCCCTTGATAAATTGTCTCTATGTTGTGACTTGTGGCTGTTTCGAATTCATGCACTACTACATTATGTGGGTATATATATATATATGTTGTGCATGGATAGTTGATATTGTGTGATAATTATAACCTTGCGTGTGCATGATGTGGGGGGATGCACATGCTAGTGATGACGGTGGTGAGGGAGATGGATGATAGTGCCTGTGTGCATGATGTGGGGGGATGCACACGATGACTCCGGCTATGTGCACGATTTGAGGGGATGCACATGAGCTGGGTGAGATGGTGGTGATATTGGTGTTTATTTATGTATATATGTATATATATGTTTATGAAATAAAAGTTCATGAATATGGTATATGGTTGTAATGCATGTGAAAATTTGGCATGTTGAACTTTGGAAATTTTTGAGTGTTTCATGTTGATTTTGTCATTTCAACAAGATGGCCTTCTTTTTGAGAGAATGGAAACCTTTTTTTGGTGCCCTGTTTCTCGCTGCAGCGAGAAACTCTCGAGTTTGAAGGGTTTGCCTGACCTGGTTCTCACTGGAGCTTCTCGCTGTAACGAAAAACATTTTGTTTTGGCCCCTTGAATCTCGCTGCAGCGAGAAACTTTCTGTCTAGTATGCTATCTTGCTGGTGTTTGCCATATTTTTCCATTTCATTTACACCATGGTTGATGATGGACTCCCAACATTTAGGGGTTTATTTAATTAAGTTTGAATTGAGGAATTTGAGAGAAAAACCCTCAGCTAGTTGAGAAAAACCTTCGTCCAGCTAATAACTTGAGCCTAAACTTTGCTGCAGCTATTTATGCTGCAGCGAGGACCCGTCGTTTTATTTGACTTGCTTGCATATCACTGAAGCTTTCATTCTTCAAATTCTTGTTTATGTATGAATTCATCGTTATCAAGTGATTAACCATTTAAGGGTTTAACGAGGGGTTTTAATAAGAATGAAACTAAATTGCATTGTTTTGAAAATAAATGCATCATGATTTCTTTAAACTTTCCTTCTCATTTGCTTGTTCCCTTCTTATGTTCACTCACTGAGTTTGTACTCACCATTTTCAACTTCATGTTTTCAGATCAGGAGGCAGTCAGTAGCTAGGTCGAGGTGTCCTCGTAGATTCGACTCTTGGTAGGTGTATTGGCATTCAGTAGCTGTACTTTCGCCTAAGTCTCTTCACTAGAAATCGAGTCTCCTTTTTGAGATGTATAGACAAACCTGATGTAAATTATTAAGATACATGTTGCAGACAATATATGTATATTTTGATGGGTAATGCCACTACGAGTTGGCAATGGTTAACATTATTTTGATTCGAAATTTTGAAATGTGACTTTAGTAACTTTGATGTAATAATGAACAGGTCACATAGATAGGCTTACTTGGGCTTAGTGGGCTATGTCCATTGAGTCCATGCGCCAGTCATGGCCCGAGATTTGGGTCGTGACAAAGAGATTCGATAAAAAGGGCAAGATGAGCCAAAGGTTTATTGGTCTATTTGAGATCCTCTTGAGGATTGGGTCTATACTTCATAGACCAGCATTTTCGTCGAATCTTGCTAGGGTTCACCCGGTATTTCACGTTTCCGTGCTCAGGAAATACCACCCAAACTTGTCTCATGTGATTCAACATGAGACTATTCCATTAGAGGATGACTTGGGTTATGTGGAGAAGCTTATAGCCAAATTGGATAGGCAAATTAAGAAATTTCACTCCTCGGTAAAAGTGAAATGGCAAAATCATTCTAGTGAGGAAGTGACATGGGAGCCCAAGGATGAGATAAGGGTGTTGTCGATTTTGCACACGCAAGTATACATATCGAACAAATAATATAGTGATAAAGTAGAGTATCATTCCCACAGAGATTTGTTCCTAAATTTTTACTAAGTACTAAAATCTTATAACAAATCAATCTTATTTAAATAATTAAAATTTGTAAAAAATTAATTAAAACAAAATTAAAATAAACACTAAATTAACTAACAAACTAAATAAGTTGAGAAAAGCAATATATTAAAGAACTAGGATAAGGGATTCATTCAACATTTCATCTTATTTATCTTTCCTGGGTGATTTTACTAATCTAGAATCCAAAGCCATGGATAAGTCTCCATTGAGTTGCTTGTACAAATACCTAACTTAATTAAGACATTATATGTCTATAGGAATCGATTAAATTAAATTCATTAAGCAAGTGTCCTAATGTGCCTATGTATGGTAATCGGCACATGTCTACCTGAACCGCGAATCAGATCACCTAAGTGATGTGAACATACACTATTCAGACTTTAGTCTAATCTAAAATCTCTCTGTCAAGTTTCAATTAGATTCACAAATCAGTTAATCATTGGCCAAGTAATGAAAAGTATTAAGAACAAATTTGAATAAGCGAAACTACACCTATTCACGATAAATAAAAGAGAAACTAACATTGAAACTACATTTTAAAATCCACCACAATCCTAGAGAGATAATTTAGCTCATTATAACTAATAAAAACAATATCTAAAGAAATTTAACCATGAATCCAAGTCAAAGAAAATAAAAGAAACACGAAAGTAGAGAAAGAAACTAATTATTGAAGCTATAATCTTAATTCTCTCTCAAATTCTTTTGTTCTCTTGCTTTGTTCTTGGCTCCAAATCTCCAAAATAGTTGGCTACTGCCTCCCCCTTAAAATCTCTAAAATAAGTCCCTTAAATAGCCTCTAAGTAACCTAATTTCCAAAATCTAGTCAAATTTTTATTTTTGGAAAATCGTCCAATTGCACAGCCTTGATTTCTTGGTGTTGCTGCGCTGGTCTTTTTTGCTACAATAGCAATGTAATGCTACTACTCTAGCATTGCAGTGCTGAGCTCTTGATAAAATTGTATGGTGAGCTTCCTTTCACTAGTGTTGTAGCCTTGTTCTCTTAGTGCGGTGGCAGTCTACCAATTTCAAGCATGATTTTTACCCAGATCTATTTTGAACTGGGAAAAGTGGTAAGCATAAAAGTTGTAGCTCTATCTCTAAAATTTTCAATGGGTTAAGAATCATGTCAATTGGACTTCTGGATTAAAAGATATAATCCAAATACTACATCATATTTAGTCCATATGTACTGCTACAGTGCTTTGACTTAGACAAATATTTTAACCATGATCCAATCTAAACTAGGTGAAGTGGTAAACATAAAAGTTGTATCCCTTCCTCTTAAAAGTCTAGTGGTCTAAGAATCACTTCATTTGGAGTTCTGTAAACAGAGATATGGTCATAATACCGCAACATATACGAATGAAGCCATCACCGTACTTGCATGGATTTTCATCAAATGAGCATTTTTCATCAAATTTCCTACAAAAGCAATAAGAGAAATTACCAATATTATGCCTAAAGTAATTTAAAATAAAATAACATAAAATTTAACTAAAATAACTTAAATTAACTACTCAACATGTAATCAAACTTAAACTAGAAAAACACCTAAAATGCTACGATTTGAACCTAAAATCTCAAAGATCTAACTACTTAAGCCCCCAAAATGTGTCAAAATAACTCCATATAAATAGTTATCACAACTCCAAACTTAAGATTTTGCTAGTTCTCGAGCAAAACATAAAACAACATGCAATACCTTAAGCACTAAAATTCAATTGCATCGTTTCATTAATCACCTTTAATATCCTCAAAAGTTAATCCATATTCATAATTCTAAGCAGCACACAAAAATTATTCAATTTCATGTTTCAATCCAAACACAAATTCATCATTAAGTGAAATTTCGTGTGTGTATGTGTGTGCAATCTTTTCACCTAGAATATTGTACAATCTGGCTAAGTTTACATTCATGCAAAATTCAAATTAGTAACTAACTCCATAGTTTGTTATTCATCTCTCTCTCCACTAATGTAGGCTAACACTATGTTAAAGATCAATAGGACTTTAATTAGGTTGTAATATATGGCTAGGGTTAAGGTTGGATATGGGATAATGTATAGCTCAAATCACCCTAAGCACATGGTCAATTTAGAACCTATTCAGAGCTTTATGTTCCTTCACTTAGAATACCCCTTTTCCATCAAAATTTTTCTTTTGTTCAACACTTCATTCTTTCTTTCCCTTTTTTCTTTTTCTCAATTTCATACCCTCAAACGTATTTCTTTTATTGGGTAGTGAGATGAATACAATCATATTTTGAACTTTTCCTTATTTTTCATCTTGATTACCGCTTTCACTATGTGGCTCACAACACATCCTAAATTGACTTATGCATTTAGGAATGAGGTATGCAAGAATTGTTGGAATATTAATAAAAGGGTCTAGGCTAAAAATTATGCGATCAAAGAAAGAAAAGATGTCATTAGGCTCAAAGGGGGAAACTGGGGATAATTGATGTAAAAGAAGGCTACAAAAGGCTCAATAGGTCCAAAAATAGCCTAAATCATCTTCTTAACTAAGTATAGCCTAGGATTTCGCCTCAAGAGAGAATCAAACAAATTCTAAAATTTAATACATAATTCAAAATTTTCACATTCACATAAACTTTCTCTAAATAAGTACAATGAATCTAAGCAAAAGACATGGTACTCAAAATGTAAAAATCTCATCCTAATAATGAAGCATAGCATAAGAATTTACATATCACCCAAACAATATTCGCATGTTTCAAGGAATCAAAACATGAATGAACTAAGTTCTCTCATTGGATAGGTAAATTAAACGAAATTGGCACCATTAAATCTAGCTCAAATGCAAATGCACATGCATAAAAAAAATTTTAACGAAAATAAACTAAGCTAAACTATCACAAAAACTAATAACGATAAAACCCTCCCTTGAACTTAAATTGCACATTGTCCTTAATGTGAAAAGCTAATAAGAATGAGAAAAGAAACTCCCCTATTAATGGTGACAATGCATTAAAAACTCTAATTTTCTTTCACCTTATCTTCATGCTTTCCAAACTTGTGGACTCAACAAACAAGCTAGAGAGAGGTTATTACTACGTATTTAAATAGAAAAACAAAAACTATCTAACATAACAACTAAAACTAAAAAGATATAGCTTGGGTTACCTCCGAAGAAATGCTTCTTTATAGCCACTAGCTTGACTATGATATCCCTTTTTTGTTGTCTACGAAAGTACTTGAGGATATTTGGCGATCTAAATCACTTCCCAAGTAATGCTGGAGACGTTGCCCATTCGCTCTGAATGTTCTAGTAACTTTACAACAAATATCTATTGAACCACATGAATAGACCTTAACCATCTTGTAAGGACCTGAACACTTTGATTTTTGTTTCCATGGAAGGAACTTGACTAATTTGGTCAGTAACACTTTGTTGTCCTACCTTAAAATCAAGATTAACTAAAGGTAGTGGATCATGCTCATCATAACACTGTTTAGTTTTGAGCTGTGGTGGCATTGGCTCCGATTCAAGAATTGATGCTTGTTTACTTGTAGGTGGTGGGTAGGATTACCTTGATCTTTATCAGCTAAATCCACTCTATAGTAATAAGATGTGGTTCAAAGACTCTTAGTTGCATTGAAAATAGTAAATTCCATTACCTAATCTCCAATGTTGAAAGTTGTTTTGCCTTCCTTTACAGCTATAGTGCATCTGCAGTAGTTAAGAATTGATGTCCTAGTATGACCGGAACCTTTTGATCCTCTTCCATCTCAAGTACTATAAAGTCTACTAGAATGAACACTTTCCCAACTTTAAGCAAGACATCCTCTATCACCCCACAAGGATGCCTTATCGTTCTATCAGCTAGTTGCAAGGTGATTGTAGTGGGTTGAATCTCATTTAGTCTAATTCTCCTAGCAACAGAAAAAGGCAAAATTGAGACACCAGCACCTAAATCACACAAAGCTTTTGAAAAATTAAAATTACCATTTGAGCAAGGGATAGAAAACTCCCTGGGTCCTTAAGCTTTGGTGGAAGCTTATTCTGGATTATTGCACTACACTCCTCAGTAAGTGTAATTGTCTCAAAGTCCTCTAGTTTCCTCTTTTTTGTCAATATGTCTTTCAGAAACTTCACATATGATGGCATTTGCTCTAAAGCTTTTGCAAAAGGAATGTTGATGTGAAGCTTTTTGAATACCTCAAGAAATTTTTGGAAATGCTTATCAAGCTTTTGTTTTTGAAGGCACTAAGAAAAGGGAGGTGGTGGTAAAGTTGCCTTTGCTTCCTTCTCTTGACTTTGCCTGTCAACTATCTCAATAACCGATTTATTCTCAATAGGCTCATCTTAAAAATTAACTTGCCTAACACTATGTTCAACCTTTTTTCCACTCCTCAGGGTGATTGCCATAACTTGTTCCTTACCTTCTCTCCTTGGATTCACCTCTGTATCGCTAGGCAATGTTCCTTGAGGTTGGTTGTTTAATAAATTGGCAAGTCGATGAACTAGAGTCTCAAGGTTTTGAATTGATGCTGCTTGACTCTGAATAAGAACTGTTTGACTTTGTATAATGCTATCATTCTGTGTCATGTACTACCTTAGTAGATCTTCCACAACTAGCTTCTTTTATAAAATAGGTGTGTCGACTTGCTGACGAAATTGTAGAAGTGCATTTGACCTTAGAGTTAAGGACGAACCTTGATTATTAGCCCAAAAAAAAATTGGGATGATTCCTCCAGCTTGGGTTATCAGTGTTGGAGTAGGGGTTATTCTGTTGTCTATTACCCATAAATTGCATTGCCTTTGTTGAGCTTGGACACTGGTGACTTGCATGATTATCTCCACATAACTCACAAGCAACAAAAGGACTTTGCAAACTATTAATACCAAAATATCAAGAGTTTTAGTTAAAGCTACTACCTAAGCAAATGATGTGGTCATAGCATCAACATCATGAATTTTAGCTACTCTTCTATGCATTGCTCGCTCTGTTGGCCACTGGTAGTTGTTTACAGTCATCTCCTCCAACAAATTGTATGCCTCATCAATCGATTTTGCTATTAAAGCTCCTCCTGCAGCGGCATCAATTGTGGTTTGAACCTGCCTAGTCAAACCATTATAAAAAGTTTGCACCTGAAGCCATTTTAGGAGACCATGATGAGGACAACGCCTAAGCAATTATTTGTATCTTTCCCAAGCTTCATACAATGGTTCCGAATCTTGTTGCATGAATGATGTGATGTGATTTCGTATTTTTGCTATCTTAGCCGAAGGGAAGAATTTCATGAGAAATTTCTAAGCAAGATCATCCCATGTTGTTATGGAACCAGTAGGGAGTGCATTTAACCCAGCCTTAGCTTTATCCTTCAAGGAGAAGGAAAAAGCCTCAACCAAATTACATCATTTGTAACACCATTGTGCTTGAACGTGTCACAAATCTCCAAGAAGTTTGATGTATGGCCATTTGGATAATCACTTGGAAGACCCCCAAACTGAATCGATGTTTGAATCATGGTGATGATAGTCGACTTGATTTCAAAATTGGTTGCTTGAATAGCTAGCCTTTGCTAGGAATGGCATGATTAGAGCACCAATGCAGTGGAATAAAAAAAAAGGTTGAAATAAAAATAAAACCATGCCTCCTACCTTTGGATCACCTTGGTTGTTTAATGCAAAGTTATGTAACACATAAAATCATAAAAAGAATGTACCTTTTCAAGTGATATCGTAATCAAATGGATTCCTTTTGGTGACAAAACACAAACACCTTTGGTGTGAAAGAATCCTAGCCACTCAATCACTTGGCCTCCAATGATGCACACATGATTGCAACGGATCCTTCTCAAGGAGAGAGCTTTTTGCCATGGGCTTGTGCTAGCAAGTGGACAACGATTTGTCCTCTTTTCTTCTTTGATTTCCAGTAAAGAATCAAAGGAGAAGTTTTCAAAAGAAAATAAACGTCTCAAGAGTGGCAGCACTCAAGAGAAAAATCCTTCTCTACCAAAAAAAGAGTGGCTATAACGTGATATTTATATCTAGGTTTAACTTATTAAAATTTACAAAATAAGTCCTTAATATTATAAAAATTATAATATTTAACCAATACCTAATTAAACTCTTTTAATTAGGTCCTTAATAGTTAAAACCTAGATTTTGATTTAAGTCTAACTTAAATCATCCCACTCTCATTTAATCCAACTTGCAACCTTTGTGTGTGACCCATTAGGTTCCTAACATGTTGGAAATGGAATTGAATTATAATTTAATTAATTAATTAATTTAAATGAATCATATTCAATTTTAATTAACTAATTTAATTCCATAGACCATGATTGGCATCTAGCAATGCATCATGGCCACCCAGTTGTTAGGAGAGTCAAAGGATTCCTTTGACAACCTTTCAATGTACAGCTTTTCAGTGTAATTCATTTCTTCATCATATATCCCGAAGATGATAAAGATTGGTGCAGTGCCTACGCTTATTGATCTCCATATTTGTTCTTACAGTTAGATCATTAGCTTTATGGAGACTTATGAATCTCATTTCATAATCTCCTAATCACCTGGGCCAAGGATTTGATTAAGCTAATGTCAACCAAGAACTAATGAGATATTTCCCCTTGAATCACTTGGGGTGATGATTCCTATCTTGACCACTCATCTGCCTTCACATGCTTCATGCTATTCCTAAAAGCATCATATTTTGGCATCCTTGGTTAAGCACCCATAGGGATGAAATCAAAGCATAGCACTCCGCACATAAGACAACCTAGTGTCTCAAGTCTAGGGATTATTTACACAACTGACACATGAGAAGTATTACATCGACACTTGAGTGAAATACCAAATGCACTTCTCATGTCGGGTCATGTTCAGTGAACTCGCTCTCCCATGGCAAGCACCCACATGCTAGTTCCAAGTATATTTATACTTCAACCTATGAGAATGATTGCTTACTTCACAAGTAAGGAACATAACATGTGCCAATCTTTGAGTATTATTGATGCCTTGTCTCAATAATACAATGATTAGGAACTTTTAGGAACAATGCTTTAATACATAAGGATCTCATAATTGTATCCCAATACGATTCCTTTGCAAGGCATATATAGTTCCATGGGCTTTAGCTACATAAGTACAAAAAAGTAATTAAATTACAAACTTATGGATAAAGAACTACCTCAATGTTATTATGAATAACAAAATGTCATACATGAATATCTCAAAATTACAATTCCCACACAACCACGAATTGGCTTATAGGGCTTATACTAACAATCTCCCACTAGCACTAAAACCAATCGCCTATGTATCTAGTACCAATGTTCTCTACATGATGATTATGCTTCTTCTGGGACAGTGCTTTAGTGAGAGGATCAGCAATATTATCCTCAGTGGGTATACGCTTTATGCAAATGTCTCCTCTTCTAATGATCTCCCTGATCACATGGTAACGTCGCAATACATGCTTGGATTTCTGATGAGACCTTGGTTCCTTTGCTTATGCAATGGCTCCATTGTTTTCACAATACAAAGGTATTGAATCAACAATGCTAGGAACCACATCTAGTTTAGTAATGAACTTCTTAATCCAAATTGCCTCTTTTGCTGCCTCAGACACAGAGATATAGTCTGCCTCGGTTGTAGAATATGCAGTCGTCTCTTGTTTGGAACTCTTCCAACTCACTGCACCTCCATTAGGTGTGAACACATATCCACTTTGCGACTTGTTATCATCTTTGTCAGTTTGAAAGCTTGCATCCGTATAACCCCTAACTTGGAGTTCACCTCCTCCATAAACTAGAAATACGTCCTTAGTTCTTTGTAAGTACTTCAGGATGTTTTTCACAACTATCCAATGACTTTTACTAGGATTAGCAGCAATGGTATATCATTTCCTATGAGCAATATGTCATCAACATATAACACTAGGAAAATTTTGGCACTCCCACTAACCTTTTTATAGACACATGGTTCATCCTCATTTTTGATGAAGTCAAACTCTTTTACAGCTTCATCAAAACGGATGTTCCAACTTTGATAAGCTTGCTTAAGTCCATAAATGGACTTTTAAAGCTTACACACCTTATTAGCATTAGCATTGGATATAAAACCTTCAGGTTGTGTGATGTACACTTCCTCTTGCAAGTTTCCATTAAGGAATGTAGTTTTTATATCCATTTGTCATATTCCATAATCATGGCATGCAGCAATTGCAAGCAAAATCCTAATGGATTTAAGCATAGCAACTGGTGAAAAGGTTTCTTCAAAGTCAATACCTTGTCTTGGTTTGTAACCTTTTGCTACCAGTCTAGTTTTAAAGGTTTGCACCTTGCCATATACATCGGTCTTTCTCTTAAAGACCCACTTGCACCCAATGGGTTTTATCCCTTCAAGTGGATCCACCAAAGTCTATACTTGGTTGGTATCCATGGCATCCATTTCAGATTTCATGGCTTCTAGCCATTTCTCAGAATCGATGTCCAACATCGCCTCCTCATAGGTTGTAGGCTCATCATTTATGGGCAATGCATCCCTTTTTAAGAGAAATCCATATCTCTTTGGAGCTTGACGTATTCTACTAGACCTTTTAAGTGGTTGTGCCTTTTGAGATTGTGGTTGTATATCAGATGTCACAATCTCAAGTTCAAGTTCCAATGGAATGTCAATTTGTGGGTCTCAAACTTCTTCGAGTACAACTTTACTCCCACTAGCCTTTTCATTTAAGAACTTTTTCTCAAAGAAAGTGGCATGCCTTGAGACAAACACCTTTTGCTCAATGGGATTATAAAAATAATATCTGTGTCTTTTTTTAGGATATCCAACAAATTTACATTTGTCTGATCTTGCTTCTAGCTTATTAGACATTGTATGCTTCACATAAGCAGTACATCCCCAAATCCTAGCATAAGACAAGTCGGGCCTTTTCCCACTCCATATCTCATATGGTGTCTTATCAACTGATTTGGTAGGAACCTGGTTCAGTATGCGAGCAGCAGTTTCTAGGGCATATCCCTAGAAAGATATAGAAAGATCTACACGACTCATCATGGATCGAACCATGTCCAATAATGTTCGATTCCTTATTTTAGATTCCCCATTATGTTGTGGAGTCCTTGGAGGAGTCTATTGTGCAAGAATCTCATTCTTTTTTAGATAATCCTAAAACTCTTGGCTAAGATATTCTCCTCATTGATCAGATCTAAGAGTGAGAATACTCTTCCCAATTAGTTTATAAACCTTCGCTCTGTATTCTTTGAACTTGTCAAAAGATTCAGATTTATATTTCATCAAATATACATAACCATAGCGAAAATGGTCATCTGTGAAGGTGATGAAGTAGGAGTATCCTTCTGTAGCACTAATATTCATAAGACCACATACATCTGAATGTACAAGTCCTAGTAACACCCCAGCTCGTTCACTCTTTTTAGTGAAAGGTGACTTGGTCATCTTACTAAGGAGACAACACTTATATGTTCCATAAGATTCATAATTAAATGGATCGATGTAACCTTGTTTGTGTAACTTGGTTAAACGAGTCTCATTGATGTGTCCAAGCCTACAGTGCCAGATGTAAGATAAGTTTGGATCATCTTTCTTTATTTTCTTGACCTCTATATTAAGTATGGGTCTCTTAGGATCAAGAATATAGAGACCGTTCGAATGTGTCCCTGCACCATAATGCATCTCTCCCTTTGAGAAAGAACAACAATTACCCTTAATGCAAAATTCCATATCATCATATAATGCCAAGTATGACACAGATATGATATTTCGAGATATGAAAGGAACATAGTAACAGTCTCTTAATTCCAAGATCAACCCAGAAGGTAAAGGTATGGTAACTGTCCCTACAGCCGATGCAGCAACCTTTGCTCCATTACCTACTCTTGGAACCACCTCTCCCTTCATTAATCTTCTACTCGTTTCCAGCACCTTCATGTCATTACATAAGTGTGACCCACATCTAGTATCTAATACCCATGATACGGATTAATAGTAAACAGATTTACTTTAATCATATACATGGTCAAAGATGAAACTTCTACAAGTTTCTCATTCTTTGACCTTGTCAAGAAGGCAAGGATATCTTCCTTAATGACATCTATTCTAAATAGATATTTGAGAACATTTCTCAACTTGATATACCAGTCCAAACATTTTGGCTCAAATTTCATGATGACATCAAGTATGCCGCGCAAAATAATATGTATTTGCATTCTAACAACCTAGACATTTAAAAAACGTTTATGAGTAATCATGTATTATAATCAATTAAGATGAGATAGTAAATCTTAAATTGATTGCTCCCACTATTTTCTTCAAGATGATAACCCTCCATATCACCTCGAGAGATCTCTACTAGGATTCTCTTAGTGGGCTAGGATCCCATCCATCTAGTCATGGCCTTGAATGTGCTCAACAAGCCATGATAGCTAGCTTAGGTAGGTAACTAAGCTTACCAATTGTATCTCTATACAACTCCTATATCAGCTAGGTGACAACACATTGCCTAAACATATTATATATGTTTCGCCTAGCCATTGCCTCTAGTTTCCATAATAATCAAGTTTCCAAGCATCCGAATTTTATGAAACTAGTTGAGTAAGACCTACCAATAGCTTAAACATACTTGTGTGAAAGTGTGACCTTCAGTAGCCTCAACAAGTCTCCGATTAAAAGAGCAGCCAGGTTATCTTGCTATATGGTGGAAGGCAACTTAATCATGTGTGGCATGTGACTCAATATTTACCGAGGGATTTTCTTATTTTTTTTAACTTAGTTAAGGTCTCATCTTTACATGCATAGCATTTATTAATTGCATAAATAAATCTATCTCATGCATACTACTTTGGATGATTATGGACTTTATCTATACTAATTTCCTTGAGCCATCGAAGGAAATTAGCTTGGTCAAACCTAGGGGATAACATACAA